>NT_176740.1:523298-614592 GCF_000188095.3 Bombus impatiens | reverse complement strand
GGTGGCGGCGGTGTTGCTGCCGCTTCTCTCGCCGCGACTACAGCGAGAAGATACAAGATAGATGATGCGCTGGAGGAGGTCGTGCCTTCGTCCAGAAGAAGAAGAAGGAAGGAGGTGAAACGCCTCGCCCTCCGTTCTCCGCCGGCAAATAGCTAATGACGGGATTAAATGAAACTCACTTAACCCGGGGTGGAACGAGGCGACGCCACGGTGTGCTCCGTCGTTTGAAAAGAGCTGTTCGCGAGCGTTCTGCACGTGACCGAGACCATAATGCTTTTCAATAACTTCCGCGTTAATTACGTGCCTGTAGGGGAGTAGCGTGGTTTCCACACAGTGCGATCTGTGATCTTTGATCTTGAAACGATAGGAAGGCTCTCTACGAGGGTAGATTTTAGGTCACGTTGTACACAGCGATTCATAAATTCGTGTCCATCTACGTACAAAGGCAAGTACAAAATGTCGCATGAACACGATAGTTGTAAACGATTAAAGAAAATGTTTCGCGGTCATGCAGCTTGTGCAACGAGGTATATGTTGAAAAAGAGAGAGTATCTTTAATTTGTACTTTGAGCATTTTGGAACAGATTCGGATATTTGACGACGATAGAGTCACTTGGAGTACAATAACGTCGTTGCTCTTTCGTTATTTTAAATTGAATCACTGCGTAGAAAGATTTTCAGCAGATTAAATTTGACACAAACTTATTTCTATTTAGATATCGATAGAATTATGATTAAGGTATTTTCAAAAGCAATTCAAAAGATTAAAACGTTCAATTTAGAAAATCTTAGGATAACACTGTAGCAGAAATGTCGAAACCATTAGCGATATGTGTCTTAATGTGTCAAAGTAATTCGTAGAGCTAACTATAATAGATTATATTTAAGGGATACGTGCAGGCTTTCGCGAGTAACTGCATATAGAATAATCATAGAGCGTGCGTTCTAAGGACCTTCGACAGAAGCGGAACAGGAGGACAGGAATTTCCCGTGGAGCCTGGGGCAGAAAGATAATCCACGCGCTAGCACGCGCGCGAGTCTCGCTACGCGACTATAATTGCGAGCAGGTGGCACCATTAATCTTGCGGCCACGGTAACCCATTTTCCTGGCTCTCATGCTAGCCGACCATAGCTGTCGTGGATAATGAAATAACGAAGCAAGCGTCCGGCTCAAGGTGGACGCAGAGTCAAACGAACTCTGGCCTATGGGCACCGTGAACCAAATTAATTTTCACGGATTTTAGTGATTTATGCTCGATCCACGATGTCCGAGTACGAAGCTTCTGATTGGAGCTGCATGATTGTCCACAGTCGTTTGTAGTTTCGATTTGATTTGTCTTTCTTTAGGGGATGAGAATGGGATATAGCAAAGATATTGTCGGATATACAGCGTCTTTGATGGGGTTTTGAAGAAATCTTAAGAACGGAAATTTGATCGTTGTAGAGTCCTAAAGTTTATAAATTTGATAGCGCGGATGTGGAATAATTTAATAAATTTCATAAAACAAATAAATATCGAATCTATTTGATTCATAGCCGCGTTTAGAAAACTTGCAAATTGGAATATTTGGATATCACGCGGTAAAGAATTCGATATCTCGCTGACTTGGCAATCTAAAATTACTATATCCTCTATAAATCTCGACACCGTATTAACACCTTCGAAGGTGTTAAACGAACCAAGCGTCAATTCTCGACAGTGATTAATTTTTATCCTGTCCCCTTCAATTTACTTGAGAGAATCTACCTATAAATAAACTCCTATCCTGTCTAGATTTACTTTTGCCACAGGATCCTTTGTGCGACGGAGGAAAGAGGAGCGAGATAACTGTCCCAGATTTTCAATCAGTTATTCATAGCGAAACATACGTACAGGTGTGTGTCGTTACGTGTACGGTGACGCAAGAACGGCGTCGAGTCCCGAAGATGAATGTTTACTTTTCATCTTGGCGTTACAGGCCGTTTTGTGTTCCAGTAAGTAATTGGTTACTTTTAAGGGAAGCGCTCGAGACGAAGCCTTAATATACAGTTGAACACGGTCCATAAATTATCCGACGAGTTCAAAAATCACCAAGGAATACTTCTCTTCCTGGACGTTCGGTTGAATTCCCACGTAACGAGTTATCATAACGTGTTCGCGAAACAGTGCTTCGTCCCGAGGATATTCATCTTGAAATCATTTTCCGCAATTTTAGAGACACGCCGTAGCGCCATAATGTGGCATCAACCTTCCTACGCTATAATAGCAAGGCGGTTAGAAACTTCCCTAAGGTCCTAAGACTTAGCCTGGATAGTAATGTTTCCGAGCTGGCTTTGAATTTAGGATACACACTGCACACGCTTCTCACATAAATTAACATCAATCAAACGAACGAGGGAAGGAATTCCCTCAAGGTCCTGGCAACTTGGATAACGTTATCCTCAAGTTAATTCCAAACTTGAATTACCGTATATTTGGTATATAATGGGACGAGAGCAAGCTAAGTTTCTAAGTTTCGTTACTTCGCTTGAACGAGACTAAACAATCACGGTCTAATCTAAATCTCGAACTAACTAACCCCTATCGCAGGTGCACAGAGCATCCCTACGGATCCCTTGATAATTTCCCTCTTGCATCGTTGTATGGTGGCCTGATCGAATAGTTGATGTATTCTCAACTTTGATTCTCGCGGGAACGAAGCTTCGAACGAACGAATTTTATCTTAGATGTTCGACTCGTTTCTACGTTTCTGTCGAATTCCACGTACATTAGATACTATGATAATCCTACTTTTCCTAATCTTAATTATCTTCAAGTCATTCGCCCCATTTTCTTCTTCGAATCACCCAATCGAAACTTTTCTTACGCGAGTTATTAACTTCTCGATCTTTGGGCTTAGATTTCCTTTCAATCACAGCCTCCTTCTATTCCATATCTCATCGACAATTCTGGAATTTGCACCTGCGTGAGCACCTACGTGCCAATATCACCGATCAGTCTCACAGTGTTTCGAAACTTCTGGATCCTCGCAGTCTCGCCGTTTTTCCGTCCATCGATCTCCGCAGCCGGATCGATAACTCACGAACGGTATATCCCTTTCGCCTGCGACCTTCGCCATTCCACGATCGAATCGAATCTCTCGAGGGACCTTCGATCTCCGCCACGATCGATCCCTCGCGATCCCGTTACTCGTCGCGAACCGTGTACACCGCGTTTCTTTAACACGCAAACGAGGGAGAAAAAGAGAGAGAGAGAGAGAAGGGATTACGTTGTAGTGGAATGCATCGCGACGCACGCGTGCGTGTTTCGCGCTCGGATGATCTCAAAGGTTAACGATGTTCCACGCTTCGCGGAGGATCTACGCCAGGAAAAGGTAAGGGGAGAACCGATTGATCGTTCGTGAAATCTAGAAAAAGGCCGAGGATCAAGGACGCCGATCGAGGATCCTCTAGCGCGCGCGCGATTCTTCGAAGGAAGAGATCGTTTTCTACGTTTGCGCAATTCAGTCGACATTTTCCTTCGCGGAGGAGCGCGCTCGATCCTTCTGTCGATGCTCTCGATCTTATGTAACGTTTTGTCGTTCGTGCGAGGAGAGAACGCAAGCAGATAGAAGGCGTCGTGTTGAACGTGCAACGTGGTTGATCGTGAACGTAGAATGCTGGCGGAGTCATCGTCGTGTGACTTGGCTAGTTCGCGTAGAAGGTTGAAGAGAGCAATGGAACTTTGTTTATCAGAGTAACAGTCTGTCGTTCCCAGGTTCGTCCTAAAACACGAAGTTCTATCATTTTTATGATTCGCGAATAATCCTCCAACTATTAAATTATTCAATTCTTAAATTATTAAGATCTCCACTCAGATCTGTCCCGGAACGTTGTAACAATCTGTTTCTAGATTCAGATTTATTCTTCTGATGCACGCTAACAGAAAAGAATAGGAAATAGTAGAGTTTGATATTAATCAATTTTATACGAATTGTTGTTCGTCGCTTCGAAGTGTGCATACCTACGGTCAGGTATTTCGACATGCTGCTCCTGTGTATGCAGACAGCATCGTTCGAGCGATTCTTAATTCTTTGCTTAGAGGATGGTGGCACTATTATTGCGAGCAATGTTTATTAACCGACGTACACGCGCCGGTCGGCACGCGCATTAATCTTGCCGCGACCACGAGATAAGCAAACGCTCGCGTCACTTCGACCGACTGTCTGCATATTATTTACGTCATCGATAAATCTTCTTAACGTAACGTTAACAGCAATCGCGATAGAATCGTCGGCGACGATTAATCGACTTTCGAGAACCGAACAAGCGTCAGACCATGGATTGTTTGGTAAAAAGTGGTCAGAGGGTTGAGCAACCCTCAGACATAGAAATTGTTTCGAAGTAGATAAACGTTCCTCGTTAGTTTGATCGAAAGCGAACATTTTGAATGATCTACGAAGATATCCGATGTTTGACGGATACTTTTGTACATTCTAATTGAGTCATCGATTCTTTCCAACCCATTCCTAGTACTATTACACGCTCGTATTACGGTTTCAATGACGTGTTTTTTTTTTTTTTTTTTTTTTTTGAATTATGTTTTGCCGCGTACGAGGCATGAGGTGTATTTTTCACCCTTAAAGCGGTTCCATATTAAAAATCTTCAAATACCCAAACTATTTAAAAATCCAAATTAAAATTTGTCTAAACTGAAAGTTCTTCAATCCTTGTAAACTAAAAATCCCGAAATTCTATCAAACTGTTCGTAGATTCTACGAACCTACGACTCTTTCGACTATTTCACATTAAAAATCGTTGAAACCTTCTGACTGAAAGCTAAAAAAAAAAAAAAACCATACATCCTTGCAGATTAAAAGTAATTAAATCTTTCTAAACTCTATTTCCTCGATCGCAAATCCTCCGCTACGTTTTCCTCGCCTGTATAAGCCACCGTAATCGAATCGTACCGCACACGAGTCGATCTAGCACACGGTTAAGATCGAGCGAGCTGCCGCTATCCGCCACGCTTTAATGAAAGCAGCCACCGGCACGGCGCGAGAGCGCTCGTAATTTGTAACCGGGGCGAAGTCAATTAATAAGGACATCAGGTCATTAATTTAATTGTACCCCGTGACGATAGGTATCGAATCGTGAGTTTAGATCGCCGTGCAGATTTATTAATTACGAAATTTCCACGTGTGACGGGCTACGCGTTGCCGCGATCATCGAAAGGTCCGCAGGAGGTCGCATAGCCTGACTGACGATCACCGTCGATTAAATTATCGGTTGATCTCGGACGAGGACGCCGCTAGTTGGCCGAGCCACCGCCGTGCGTTTCTGAAAAGTTGCAAAACCGACGGATTATCTTGGCGGATTGCTTGGATAGGGGAAAAGAGGATAACACGCGTTTCGTCTTAACCTTTTCAGTTTAACCTTTCGTAAATTACCTCGCAACGTCGCTTTGGTATTTTTTAATGGGCGAGTACGCGTGGTTTTATCCGGCTGATTGATTGTTTAGATCGTAAATTAGTCGGCAAGAGGATAGCGAAGTGTTTGTATGTACGTCGTCGGTGATTTGTAATTGACGTAATACCGTGTGCTTAATGGAGCGAGTAGGTGTGTCTGTGATAATGCGAGATGATGGAAGTTCGTTTGTTTGACAATGCCTGGTGATTGCTCGCCAATTTATCTTTTCTCGCTAAACATACGGATTTTTATTTTACAAAAGAGAATGTTTATGAGCTATAATACCTTGTATATAATAATAAGCCTGTCTTTCGTTAGATCTCAAGTACATATTTATCGAGCAAAGAAGTACATGCGATCGTAAGGATGATCGAAGTCAGACTTTATATACCTGTCTTGTAATATTTTCAAGTGACTCGTACTTTAATCGAAATATTATAAATAACGACTATATGATCGAGATCGACACTTTCGATATATTTCCCAAAATCTGCAAGACATTCGTACGTACTTTGATTCGTAAGTACTTTTAGAGCAGCTATCACGTGCTAACTGTGAGTTCTCGATGTCACAGCCTAATTTCCAACAATATAAGATTTCAAGTATAATTTGAATTTCCCTGTTCCTCTTGACACTCTTCTCCCGAAAATATTATAGTACGTTCTTCGTCATCATTCACGATCCAATAACAGGCTGTTCGTGATTTCTTACACTTGCGTATAGGCTGAAAGCGAATGATCGTATGGAAAATCGATCCCATTTGGTGTCGGCTGGTCTCGTTAGTAAGAGACTGATAGGAATTCCATGGAAGGTGTACGGTGTAAACTCATCTCGCGTGTAAGGCGCGGAACGCACTAGGCTCGGCCTGCGTTGCATTCCGTCACGTTGCAGGGGAGGAGTCGCTCGCGCCGCGAGGAAATCCCTGGTATTCTAATCAGTTTCTAGCCCCCTATCTCCGAACGTACGGCCGACCAAGCTGATTCGGAGAAATCGGCCGATTGCCAGTCCAGGGTTGTCGTAATAATCATTAGGAGAATATTAAACTCGTCGACGAGTTGGAATATTGAACGCACATTCGATCGATCGTTTCGTGGACTGCATAATGGACTGTAATACGAGATATAATCTAGGCAAGGAAATTAAAAATCTGTAGCGAGATCGATAAGTATTGGCGAGAAAAATTAACACTGAGAGTTATGCTTTTTAATATCAATATCGTTTTTAAAAAAATAGATTCTTTGAAAATCTATTTGCACAGCCACATATTTGCACTTGGAGGATACAAATATAATTCCCTATCCTAACTTTAAGGATTCTTTTCACCTACGTATACTTCTGCGTATACTTTACTTTTAATTACTTAATTTTTACAAAAAATTTTTAATCCCAAACTCTTCAAGGGTTGTTTTCACCCCGTAACTGTGTTTGTCGATTTAATTGGCTAAACTATGAAGTTTCCAAGTTTCACCAAAATTGACCTGTCATCCCAGTGGAAGAAAATTCACGTTTCTATAAACACAGTTTATAAAATGAAATTTGAATAGGAATTTATATCGTTTGTTATAATATTTGGCAAGTACTACACTTTGAATAGTACAGCGCAATGCTGTCTATCTTTACATCTTTAAATTATTCAAAAAACAACTGCGGTCTTCTTAGTATACTGACGTTCAAATCGATCCGAAATTTATATCGTCAGTTAATTTATTTATATTTATGTATCACATAGCTTGTCATATAATTTATCATACAATTATCAAGCATTAGAGTAACTTCGATCGATCATCAATGAAATGACCTAGAATTTAATGGCAGGATTTAAGTCGAATGGATTAGAGGTCGATGCGACAGCGTACGTCGGAACTAAGCCTAATTACAGCTTAATACAATTTGATTGGAGCACGATCCTCCGTCTCTAGCATAATCTGCCGCATACAAGTGTGACTTAGGATTATCCGAGCGTATATATAATTTAGATCGCGAGTATAAGTTGTCGAGACGGCGCGTAATTTAGATCACGGTATCAGATACGTGCGCCGCTGTCTAAGAGGACCTATCCAATCACGATTTAGACGAAATTACACCGTGTAGATGCTTGCATAAGTTTACGTCGAAGCGTTGCTTGATCGGCTATAACTTACGGCTAGCATAACTTAATCCAATTATAATACTGATCATCCATAACACCCGTTTGAATTAAACGAAAACACATGCTGAATCATAGTGGATTGGATCTAACTCTAACGATGGTAAATTGGCAAACAAATCGAATCTATGCGTAATTTGATCGTACGTACGCTTGGGTTCAAAAGTAGCTAGACGCTTGCGCCTCTTTGATCTAACGTGATTTAATTACAGAATTACAGGCCAAAACACGATCTGCTCTCATTTTTTACTCGATTGAATTTCTTTTGATGTTAAAAGATCAATCTCAAGTTGGAACACAATACGAAAACGTCGTTATTCTCACGCATAATTTTTCCTGATAATTTTACGTCGAATATTTTCTTAAACTATATTGAAAATCCTGGTTGATCGCAAAAATTAGAGCAAATATAAATATTGCAGGATCGCAACAGGGTTACATTTCTCTACGGACACGTTTTGAACGATCCAATAGCCATGTGCGATAGCTTAAGCCTGTAAGCAATTGGAGATCGGACATCATCGATTTGGTTGGTCGTTCTAATTCAACCTCGATTATCCGCGAGCAATTGAACGACTATTTGTCGCGATGAGGTTGGTCGCGTGAGAGGGCGTCGGTGGCCATTCTGCTGGCTATTCTGTTGGCCATTCGTGCGTCGATGGGTTCCGGTTTTATCGATCGTTTTTCGTGGCGAGCCTCCCCGGACACACCGGTGGGACCTGTTTTCACCGATGAAAAGTTACCAGATCGTTCAGACCGGCAACGACGGTACGATACGCCCGACAGACCCCCGTTGCTTTTCCAGATGGAACTGGTCGACCGTGCGAAAACCACACGGCACAGAATATCGCGAACACGTGCCTCTTCCGAAAGAAGAAGTTTCTCTTTGCTTGATCTTGTCGTTCGTTGCTTCCCTGACACGTTCTCTCGATCGCTGCCCCGAATCCTCGTTCGTCTTCCTTCGAAAGCTCGACGCAGTGGAACCATTTTTTCTCACGAAGGATAATTCAGCGGAGAAAGATACACAAATAGCGACAAATTAATGCTAATTTCGTAGCATTTGCATATCAATTAATTCGCTCCAAGTACGTATATTAAACTTCGTGTCATTTGGTAACACTCGCATGCGATTAAACAAAGATACTACGAAAATGAAATGGAAGAAGCTCGATTGGAAAATAGCGCGCGCGATGGTACTTTTGCTATACGATACGATCGTAAAAATTGGCACGTGTATTGGCCGCAACGTCTGTAAATAAGATTCCCATGCTCTCAGAAATGTCATCTTCTGAGCGATGCACGGTAAATTTTTTCCCATATTCTATATTCCAGACTACTAGAACGCGCGACGATACACGTCCGTGTCGAGTCTTAATCGCTACCTTTCTGCATGCAACGACGAATTGATAAAAAGCTTTCCCTGTCGCATCTTTAGAGGACCGCGTAAAGTTCGTCTCGTAAATTACAGGAGCAAGAATCTTGTTTATCTGTTGCAGTATCGGCTTTAAAGTCCGTGTAGAAAGGGGACAGGGACGAGTCGGTGGTGAACAACAACGAGACGATAAGCGTCGCTAATTTCCGTAAATTCGCCGGCGACTCGACCAGGGCGTTACGTTTTAATTGCCGCAATTAATTAGACCAGGATCGAGAGCCGAGCTTCGACCGTGAAGCGGATATCGCGGCAGCCTTGAATCGCTCGCTCTCGACGACCTTCGCTTCGATGAAAGGTTAGCCAGTGCCTCTAGCTGAAGACGAAGTTGAAAGATCTTCTTTCGAGTTATTCTCGAAAGAATTAACGAGAATCACGAACGACTTGCTTCTGCGTTCGAGATTTTTTCATTGAATTTTATTTTCACGTAAGGAGAGATTGAAGATACTCCGGTGGAAAGAGACTGAGTGAAGAAGCCAGATGAAGAGAGAAAAAAGAGAGTGGAAGGTTGGATGGTACGGAGGAAGATGAAGAGACCGCCACAGGGCGCGACGACTCGTGTTTTACATAAGTAGCGCGGATCTTATCTCCGTTCTGGTACACTCTGGACACTGCAACCGGGTCACGATGTAGCCAGGTACCAGATCTTGCGCATCCTCGAACGCCTGGACCAACCAGATATCTTTTTATTTTTGACATTCCACCTGGTCGCACCATTCGGTTGCTCGTTCCCTTTTTTACACGCCTTGCTCGTCGCCACCTTGTTCGCTACACGTTTTTCCCGCTTGTTTCATTACCCTCTCCTTTTTCTTTTATGCGTCTTCCTTTCTTTTTTTATTTTACGACATATTCTGAGATTCTTTCTTTTACGGCGATTGCTCGTGCTACTTATTCTCTCGTTTGCACCATTTCCTCATTGTGTTCCTTCCCTCTGCGTTTCTTTTGCTTTTTAGGACAGTTTCAATTTTCTTATTGTCATTTTCTGAAATCACCGATTTCCAACTTGGCTTAGTTGCGCTATTTTACACCCTCTGCTCACCTGTTCCAAACTTTTCATTGCTTCCTCGTTCACTCGTTTCTATCCACTCCAAGTCAACGAACCCCACAAAATCGCGCTTAAATTTTAATAACTTTGTTCACACTATGAACATTGTGTTCAGTTCACAATGTTCAGAACATTGATACTATGTTCCATGCATTCAAATTCTTTTCAACTTCCTGCAACTACATTTCATTTTCCGTATCATACGTTCAACCCTCCACCCTCGTAGCACTCATCTCTCCTCCAAACTTTTAACGGTTCCATCAACGTATTTTAAACTCGATCGAATTCCAAATATTCGCACCATTAAACTGTCAATTGCTGCGAAATTCCTCTCGTTAGGAACCCGAACCTCTGGCCTGGCGTGCTAATGGACATTCCGAAGCGGTCGTTCGAGATAAATCAAGAAGCGTGTCCTGAAAGAAAGCCACGCCGGTGCCGCGCTAATAAATACGTCGTATGAACAAAAACGCGGAGCAGGGCGGTCTCGTATACATAACGGCCGGACACCGACCATGATGTATCGCTCTTGGTGGACACACCGTCTCCGTGATCGTGTGTGCACAGGTATAATCCCGTTCGCTACTATGTGGAGCACATGGGAACCAAGAGAGGCGGCTTAATAGAGGCTCGTGCCGCTCTCCACTCAATATATCTTGGATTTTATGCCGACCCTAGCCTCTCCTCTTCTCTATCCATTCCTTTTCTGGCAATAATTGCTCGATCTTCCCTGGCTGGATTCGACGTCGATCCTCGAGGCTGCCGGAAGCCGATTGCCACCAACCGGAAGTCGTCTCGAGACTCAGAGACGACCCGTTCGAGAGCGGTCTGTTTAATTTAAAGCGGGCATAAATCGTTGTTTTAATTAACCTCCTGTCCTTGCATGGCTCTTTCTCTTTTTCTTTTTTCTTTTTAACCGAACAAGATCGCTAGGTTGCGCTGGACGTTTCGCCGTTTTCGAGCTACGCGTCGAAGGCCTCCGAAAGCCAGTTTGCAACGAGTTCCGATGCGGAACGGTCGAGCCAGATCGAATCCACCGTAGCGTCGCCAAAACGCGATATGCCTTTCGAAGCAGAAAGCTTCACAGGGATCTTTTAACTTGGTAGGATTTTTGGTTACTTGGATTCTTCTTGGCAATTTTGTTCTTCATTTTCCTCTTATTTTCAGTCCTAGAATCTTTCTGACTTTAGAGAAGTAGGTATATAATGCGCAAGTAACGTACTTTGGTCGATGTTCCACCGAAAAGTGAAGCCACGCTGCGCTATGGAATGCCGAGTTTGTAAATGTTTGCTTGGATAAATATACCTATACGGAACCGTTACCACTAAAAGCTAAAATCTGCGCAGCATAGTTTAGCTTGGCTTTCCGATGGATCCCTGGCTTTATTCGAAGTCTCTATACAACTTTCGAAGTTTACGCAACGTGGAAGTACGTGGCTGCGCTCCATTTTATCGTAGATTTGCCTGAACGCCTCCCACGCACTCGCTTGCAAATATTCGCGGCCGGTGCGACGCTGTATAAACAAATAACAAATTGTAGCCGCCGTGCAACAAAGCGGACCGAACCGGGAGCGTTGGACGTTTCATGGATCGCCGTGTACGAACGTCAAGTGTACTTAATTGTACGGTCTCCATTCAGCCGTGGCAAGAACGCGGATAATAGAAAGTAAGACGGCGGCCGTAGCGTGCTCGACACTCCGGGACCCGACTGGAATTTCGTCGGTCATTTCTAAATCGCGGATTTTATTGGCCACGTTCGATCGTACGTTTTCGTGGTCGAGGGTCTGGCCGATCTAACGACGGAGTCTAAACGGCACGCTTGTTTCGATCAAACAACGTCGCTCGTGTTATTTCACCGCGAGATTTACTATCGGTGTTCAAAGGCAGTTGGTTAACCGGATTAGCTAGTTCCAGCTGCAGATTCCTTTTCCATGCCGATGAAAACAAATTTCGATGTTTTTGCCACGGGCACCCGAGTGAAATTCATCTCGTCAGACGCCAGCCTTGCCACGTGTTTTTCCAGAAAAGGTGGTGAAAGAGAATCGATCTATTACAAGGAATATGCCAAGTATGCGTGCGAGCTCGCCAAGGCATTCGATCTCTCGTACAGCGCTCACAATTTGAACGCTACTTGAAACTTCTCGACTAATTACGTTCTCCAGCTCCAAGCTTCGTTCGTTAAACGCATCCTCGATATGTATAAAAAGTGGACAGTCGCAACACGATTCAAAATTACAGGTTTCTCAACGACGTTAAACGCGTATGTAACTCGAAACGTACAGGTTCGGGCCATCCGCGATTTTTCATCCAACTCGTGCAAACAACGACATTACTCTCCGAACTGCTTCCCGCGACTGGTTCACTCGCGCGTTCACCTTTTCCGTGTCCATACATTTCTCAAACCGCGCCAACTCGCGTGCACGCGAAAAATTTACATTTTACAAATGTGTCCGCGTCGTCGTGCTCGCTGTTTCGAAACACGATCGCCTTTACTGAATTTTAACCGCGGAATACCACATTTTTTCTCCGACTCTTCCTTCTTCTGTTTCGGTGTTCAGATCGTGCAAATAGTAACGCGTTGGACCCTTAACGTTCAAAACCTTCAACTTTCGTCTCATATATCGCGTTTTGTCATTATCGAAGTCGATACTGACAAATCTGTAAATTATTCGTCCTGTTGCACAATATTATTAGTTTTCATTGAAAAAGAAAAGAATATTTTGGATAAATAGAAACTAGATGCGGCCAATTTTTGCGGTTAATATTACAGTAAATTGACAGAAGAATTAATTTGTCTGATAAAAGTCACGAGCGCATAGACTGATAAATATAATCGTTAAATTCAAGGAGCAAAGGAAAGCAGGAAAAGCTCCGAGTTTCTCGATGTAAGACGTAGAAGTATGCTGCTTTTTGATCGAGATGAAAGCATCCTACGAAAAGGAATCGGATATTCCGGAGAAAAACTGTGACTTTTAACATTTTTAATAGGAATTTTGCAACATCGCGGACTAAAGCGTAAGCCCGCGCGACGACGAATCTTACTCCTCGCGCGCCGCTTGATTAAGCGGTATAGGAGGTCGCTGACGAACCTTTACCGTTACCAGCCTCTTTTATCGCGAGAGCAGGCTAATGAACCGCTTCGAACGCGCAAAAATCTACATTTAACAAATTTCTCCCCCCTCCCCCTGGTTGGGATGCGACGCGACTTCTGCTCGCCGAATAAACGACCGGCCGGGATAATTTAAGGCGTAACCCTCGCGATGTTTCTTCGGCCTTAACGGACAGTCGCTAGTTGTCTTCCGATTTTTTTGATCGCTGTGTTTCTCCGTTTTATGCGACTCGCATTTTATTTTTATTTTTATTTTTCTTTTTTAAGGTTAGTTGGCTTGGAGTGGGGAATGAGTTGTAAACGATAACGAGGAATTTTATGTACCATGTTTGTCCGGAGGAGAAATTGTTGGGATTGTTACGGTAGTAGGTGATGATACTCTTTAACCGTTTCCCAGTATAAAGTATGCATTCTGTGGTTTTCACACAATTAGTCGACAACTTTGCGTTATTATAAGTAGATCGTGAATTTTTACGCAGTATCGTATTTTTGTTAAGATCTAAACTAAGGAGATGAAACATACGTACAGATTTACTTTATTCGTTAGATTTTATAAAATAGTTCACTTTGAATATGTTTTCTATTTCTGCATACTGTGTGCAGTTTGTTCCTTATACGCCTTTGAATTTATCATAAACGTATAAGAATATGCAATATAATTGCAAGGAACATCGTTACTCGGGGCTTTCAGGCGCAAGCCACGTTCAGGAAGAATTGTACGCACACATTTTGCCAGCATAATTGATAGTACAGAATGAAATCTTGACTCCTTAAAAACAGTATGTACTTCCTAGTATTATCGAGTATCTGTGATGCGCCATTGAATCATCGGATAATTATCAAAGAAACAGACAGAAATTGAAGTTCAAAGGTTTTGAAAGAGACTTGGTCGTTGTGAATTCACGACTTCGCTTACGCAAAATTTCTCCTTCTTTCTCTTTCTTTTCTTTTTTTTTTTCATTCACCACAGTTTACTCGATAACAAGCGCGGATTCTCCATGCCAATCAAACGTACGATCTGAATTCAACGGGACGGCATAACTACCTCTCCATCGAACTTCGATTCCCCTCGATCCCGGATCCTTCACGAAGAACCCTTTTCAACTTTCCTTCGTTTCATCTTGGCGGCCAGTTTTCAACGTCGAACGCCGGCTATCCACGTTACCGGCCACGTCAATCGCGTTCGAAAGGATAATCGCCGTTTCGAGATGATACTTTGTCGCAGTCACGAACGGTTCGGTTTTAAAAGCCGAGCGATTTCCACGGTCACCCTGGTCCTTTTTCTTCTCCGGCTTCCTTCTCCGTGGACGATTACACGATCCTGCTACGCGAATCGCGGTCGTCGCTGGATTTCACGACGTCGTTTTCACGGATCTTTCGTCTAAGCTGGCAACTTTCTATGGCCAATAAGGAAGCTCCGTTTTTTTCTCATCTTTCTCGATCGCAACCGGTAGTCGACAACGGGTAATAGATTGGAAATATCGACGATGCTCTGTTTTCTCGATTAGTTCTACGCTAAAATATCGCTATTTTATCTCGAGCGACGTTGCTCATGAATATTTATGGCTAACGTTGCCTGGACAGAAAAGTAGAATCTATCGAGGCCAAAGAAATACGCGATTTTTGTCTATTCTTTTGAGAAATAATATGTACGTACAGTTATTTGTTAGGGTCTTTGCGCCTACCATTAGGTTGCCCGAAAAGTGTCTTTCTTTTACAGACACGTCTTTTACAACGACGCATCTTCATACAAACATGAAACCCAATCTGTCGAACGTTGTGATCTTTATTTTGGTAGAACAAAATGGATCATACGTAATTCGATAAAATAATATAAAACGGAAAATGTTGTGCGTCCATTATTTCCTTACAAAACGAAAGAAACTTTTCGGACGACCTAATATTTATAAAAGATCTGTCGTTTATCGAAATAAGCTGTATCTTATTTGGAATATTATATTTGTCTATTAATGTATGAAACAACGATTATTTCGTAGCAAACTGTGTCACTTGTTTGCTATAAAAATAATATTTAATTAGCCTCGATCGTGTCGAGTATATTATCAGTGGTAATATTCAATGGGATTTTAGTTCGATGGAAATAGCTTTGCTATACTGCGTTATGGTGTACGAGGACCATTGAACATTGAAATTAACTATTCATGGAAGAATGTTATGCAGTCAAGAATATTTATTCGCGATAATGTTTCTTAAATTCTTTGAAACTAATTTCGAAGCAAAGAGAAGCTAAACGTGTACATGTGTCGATATTCTTCAAGAGATTAGGTTGCGTCAAGTATATGTAAGCTGTATAATAAGTAGGAACATACGTAGATATCTATGCAAAATGAAATATTATCGAAACCCGACTTTATTTCGGTATCTTCAAAGCGATCATACGGAGATTGTTAAGTATAGAGAAGGATTATGTAGAGTTTTATCTCGATACATTATTGCTGTTCGGATTCTCGATACTCTCAGGTGTATAATTATTCTACAGACTTATCAGAAACAGCATCCTCCTCGATGCTAACATTCAAGGAACATCCAATCGTTCGATAACCTAAATAACGCGATTAATGAGAGCAGTCACACATCCCTGGTTACCAATCACTCGTATCAGCTCAGCAAGATATCAATTGAAAAAGTTTGCACAACCTGTAATAATTCATCCACATGTTACTCGAGTTAAAAAATCGAAATATCCGTAGCAATTCGAAACTTTTCCTCTTAGATTCTTGGCAAATAGCAACATTGGGGAGTCCAAATGTAAAAAATAAAAAGGTCTAGTTGAAAAGATTCTTGCTATCTTTTTACATCGACAAATCGAACTAGCTGGCGCACAGTGAGATAATATACATATGGAAATGTTGAACAGCATTATTTTTGTATACAAATCACGTTCAATGCAATTTATTGGTTATTTTTATGTAGAATAAGCAAGACAATTTTTTAAATAAACAATACATGTATACAGTTGGTCACGACGGTATTCGGTTGTATTATTCTATTTTATTAGATTATTTACGTATTGGCCATTTCTAGGAAATCGTACAATTATTGATCTATTTTGCAGTGATATAAAAATAATAAATAAATAATAAATAAATAACAAATAAATAAATAAATATAGATAAAATCTATAGTAATGTAGTATCGTGGACAGATTGTCTAAGAGATATCGGGTGAACCATAAACAATGTTGCGAGGAAACCTAAATGCCGACAGGCCAAAAGGGTTTGGAAACTATAATGGTCCGAGCGGCCCATCAATGTGTGGTCGGTCCTTCAGCCAAATGGTTACGCGGAAAAAAGGCCTAGTGACTATGGCTGCGGACGTTTGCGGAACAGGTACGTGGTGGAGCTACGAGAAAAGACAAAGGGAAGCTTAAGGAAAAAAGACGAATTGTCAGTCAGTCGTGAGTTGAGAAGACAGTGTTGTCAGCGTTGTCGAGGAGGATGGCCCGCGTGAAAGGGAGCGTTGGAAGCGTGGTGACGAGACATTACTGTATTTAGTTCACGTTAAATAACCATCGTATCCTGCTTAATCCATTCTAAATAAATAAATAAATCCTACAGTAAACTATTAGTATATTTCAAAAAATGCTCATGAAACCCTGAAGTGATGAACTCCTATAACCAACTGCTATATCTTTAGGGTTCGCTTGTACAAAAAGTAAAGAAGACAAAATATTTCGTTTCTTGATAAAGTTAATTCGATTTATCGCTATTTCGATCGATCAATCCTTGCTGGAAACGAATCAAAATTGTCAAAATCGTCTATCTATCGACTTTTCGAGATGAATATCCTACCATAGACAAGTTACCTAGCACCGAGTTGTCTCCAGGTGGAGATGACCTCGCAATTGTCAGTTTTGTTTTACGAGGCGAGAATTGGTAGTAATCGCGACGTTATTCCACGGGAAGTGACGCTTTTACGACTGGCGGAATAGTGAAGCCGATGGGAAATCTACGTTTCCGGTCCGTGGCGGCCGAAATCGGCGACAAAGTGGCAATGGTTGGATTTTACTCGTTCCACCTTGCCACGCTGTCACGCGGTTTTTACTGTCGCCTGTATACGGCGCACTAAATTATCCTGTTTGCAATAAAACGCGTTGCGGGACGCGCGTACGCCACGGTGAACAAATAAACGCGAAATTACGGTGAAACCTGGTTCTCTGCTCTGAACGTCTGTCTTTCTCGGTCGTTTAGCTTTGGCTCGATACACTGGCTCGCGATACCAGTCGAAAACGAACGGTAAAAAGCTTGGATGTTTAGCTTGGACGTTTCCTGGTAGTTGCTCGATCGGTTAAGAAGAGAACATCGTTGTTTAATTCGCTGTTTTGTCCAGGTTAAACCGGTTGCGCTTGAGCGTGTGACTTATTGTAATATTTAGCTACTTGTTGTACGAATCTTTACAAAATTCTGTTAGAAAATCTGGGATTTTTTAAATTATTGATTTAGTAAGAATTTAATGCGCCCAATTGCGAATTACCATTAGATTATGTGTTTAAAAAATTCGAAAAGTTTCTAAATATCCGATAGAGTTAAGTAAAATCTTTTCACGTTACAATTATTAAGACGCTAGACAGATTAAAATTAGGCATGTTTTATTTCGTTGAGGAATTAATATCTTTCAAGGAGCATTCGTGACTCGCTCGTTTAATTTCCAATTATTGCTCGCTGATTTAAATTAATTAAACAAAAGTAGATCCTCTTAAGCGTTATTGAACGTACTTCCACCTGATCTTTAAAGAGCGTTCTTAATCGAAACGAAGTGGAGCAGCTGATTCGAGGCTGTGGAAAACGTTCAATGAAACCCTTAATTGAACCATCCAAGCCACTGACAGTTCCTCGAAATATCGCCGCATTTACATACGATCAATGGCCGATCGACGTTTTAATTGCTTCCTATCGATGGAGAACGAACGTTGCTCCAGATAGTGTGATTAAATTGCATCTCAATTGACCCGGTTGGCATTTCTGTGTTTCTAGGTCTTCGTCGCGCGTTCTTGAGAAATAGAACGTTTCGTGGTCGCGTTGTTCGTTATTAAACGATTACATTATTCGATTAAATCAGCGGCTGGTCGTCGAATCGAAATTGCCAGCTGCTAGACGAATATAAAAGAGATTTATAGACGATTAACGAGTTACGTGACGTTTCTGTTGCAGCCAGAGACGGTTCCTCAAGCGAGGATCGATATGACCCGCGTGTTGGAGGTCGCTGCAGCCGAAGACATCACTGGACATCCTTACAGCCTCGCGATCACCGCGCCCGAAGGAGTTACCTTCGTAAAAGGCACGTGCCGCGAGGAAACCAGATGGTGGGCTGATGTGCTGCAAGTCTACTCGAGGAACAAGGTTTGCTTCAAAAATATATTACACGTAATACGAGCATTGGCTGATTTATACTCGTCGTTTTACACAGTGTGATTCGAACGCAACGCTTTTAGCCCAGATGCATCGAGTTGCTCCGAATTCCATAATCGTCACTCAAATTGGTAAATTTGAAAGTAGGAAATACAAAATTACCGGCATAATGGAAACAGAATATCATATTGTTTATGTTAGAACTACCAAATAGTCAAAATGACCAATTAATAATTTCTCTCTTCGAACTTCATGATTTCAGCGAATATATTGGCAACTAAGTGATTGTAGATTTTGTCAGTAGGTGGTAATGTTGCCAATTTGCCAACCTAATAGTTCTATTATATAATTACATTTACACTCGTGGAACGAACGTTCGTTCGACAAAATTGAAATGTATTTAGACGAAATTAAAACTACTGGCCTATTACAAATTATAGATGATGCAGTAGTATGAACATAGATTGTTTCTTCTGTAAACCCTGCAATTTATATATATCAAAGAATGTTCAGCGTTTTAAGTAACGAAAACAGAAGGATCTTTCTGAAGCGACTAAAATTCTATGGGAAATTTCGGTGGAGCTACGTTTAATTGCCATCGAATGGCAAATGAGCCGGGGTGGGTTCGAGAAGCGGCGAATCGCCAATTACACGTTTCACGAGTCGCGTGGTCCAACGCGAAAAAGAAGTGACGCTGACGCGACGGGACCGCTGTCATTCGTTGATTGCGGTGCTCGCATAATCATTACTACATCCTTCTGCGTCATACTTGTTACGCGTGCAGTAATACCAGTCGCGTCGACTTGTCTCACCGGCGGAAATAGCTTTAATAATCTCACGCTCGAAACTACGTTCGCGTTCTCGCGGCAAACGAATCGCGACAAACGTGTCCGCCCGCGGATTTTCCGCGCCTCGACCTACGCGAATTCCTCTATCCTGTCTTTCCCAATCGAAACCGGAGAGGTCCTTCGTCGTTATTAAAATCTTTTACTTTGCATGTAACGATGTTTTTTCCGTAGTGAGTAGTTGTCGTGTTTTCAAACTCTCTGACCAATGACCAGGCAACGCTATTATTTTGAAACAACCGCAGAAAACTAAGTCCGTCGTTGTTCCGTGCCATATTCATATTCGAAGTACACAATCATTATTTCGGTTTGTGTGGTATAATTTTAACTAAGAACGTAAAAAATACACACGAAACGTACATACGGTACGTGTAATTTTCGAGTCACGTGGCGCTCTAAAGGGCTAAGGTAGCTAATTATGGCTTTGTTAACGATAGTATGAAACGTTTTGATTGGGCCGTTTAACGACTGGGTAGATTCAAAAGCGGGGTGAAAGTTCTCTTATTAGCGATTTAATGGTTGACTCTAATAGGAGCATATTATTCTTATTAAAGGATTGTCTTTACTTTAATTCCTTTTAATTTCAAATAATCGAATGTTTTAGTACCGATTTAATAGACAACCTTCTTCCACTACGTATCTTTCTAATTGCAGACCTCTGGGAAGCGGTACCTGTTCAGTGGTACTCTGACTCCCAGTTTATCCCTATTACGATAAATTCTTGGTAATGAAATTATCTCGATAGAGTTTCCAACACTCCAATTACGTTTGCAATTTATTACTATACGTATATATACCCGCCAATCAATCGTTTAATCGAACGATAAATCCACAACAGTCTTTATTCTTATCTTCTCACTGTATTCAACTTCGTCTCTATTATAATAAATTTCCATTAACGAATTTATCTCGATGGAATTTCCAATATTCCAATTACTATAGATATCTAGTTAATCGACCTATCAACTTGCCGATTAATTCTCAACCCTTATTCTTATCTTCTCGATATTCTCAAATTTATCTCTATTATAATAAATCCTTATCAATGAAATTCTCGTCTTATTCACGCCTTGTTATTATACCCGACTATCTTATTTCCAATATCCCAATTAACGATTATAATTTACGAGTATCTCGATGATCGATCTACCTGCCCATCTACAACCCCTTTACGCGCCAAACAAAAATTCCACCAACACTGCTCTCTTTTTCAACAGTCCATCCAACAATCGCAATCGTATCGATATTTAACCGTAGGAATCGAGCAACGCGTATATAACTCGGATAGACCACTACAGACATCTAATTCTCGGTTATCGTCGGAGAATCGGCGCGGCGGTTCGAGCTCGTACGGTTAATCTGGACGCGGAACGAGCGAAAGCAGACGACAGGTAAACGAGGCGGACGCTGGAAAGAGACGAGAAAAGAAACGAGTCTGACAAAAGTGCGATAATGCTCGATCATTAGCGCGCGCTGTCGCCGCGTCACGCTCGTTACTGCGCGAAATAATGCCGCGTTGGGCAAAACTGCACCGTAGCCAAGCGTCGATTGCCGCTTTTCTGCGATTCACTCGATCGTTCCGCGTGCCTCGCCAGAGTTCTTCGCTGGTTTCTTATCGTCGTTCGAGGGAATAGAGCCGATTATGCTCGTGACCGGCTGGTAACAGCGCAACAATGCCGGATGATCGCCGGTTGTTTGTTAATCCGTGAACAGCGACGATTCAATCCGATTCTCGAACGATCGAGAGGGAGGTCAGGCACTGACAGGTATTCAGAGCGGATTCACGAGGGTGATGGGGGATTGCCTTGGTGTTGAGATTGATTCAATTAATTTTAATTGCGCTTGATTCGACGCCGAACCGCTGTGAATGTGTGTCGCGGGGTTTGTTTCGGGGGACGAAGTTTGGGAGGTGTGAATTTATCGATTCGAGTTTTTCAGGCGATTGTAGAACTCAGACTGTCGATTTTTATATTTGGATTGTCGACTTTGGCTGTAATTTTGGTTCCACTTGTAACGATGTTATTAGGTTGTTCCAAAAGTTTCTTTCGTTTCGTAAGTGAAATAATAGATGCACAACATTTTATGGATTTATGTACGATCCATTTTGTAGTAATGGAATGAAATAGATCAAACATAATTCAATAAAATAAAACGAACAATGTTGGGACAACCAAATGCAGCGATGAATGTTCATACGACGAAAGAATTGCACGTTCAACTATATTACGCTTCGCAAGAATAATTATGGAATTAAAGTGGAACGACACTTCTTTTACCAATAGTTTTCCCAATTTTTCCTCGCCCGTTTAATGTCATATCTATTTCAGTCCTTTGACTGTCTTGAATAATCGCCGCGTTAACGTTCAAACTTGTTCTTCGCTACGGTGAATATTTGAAAACGCGGGTATCGATGAATTAACGCCGACGTCGAAACAGTAAAAGAGCCTGGTCGATGTTATCTGCCGCGTGATCTACGCGTTTCGCGATCGCCCGATAGATCAAGGCGCCCGTTCGAGAATCGTGTAGCCTGTCGTCGAGAGACCGTCATTTTGCCACGTTACTTAGGCTCTCGACAATGGCGCGTTGTGCAACAAATGATCGATGGCAGAGTAGCTTCTCCTCAACGAGATAAAAATCAGACGAGGCTTTTATACGTACGAATTATTCTTATGGTTGTTCGCCTGTGTGCGAATTTCGAGGAATATTTAGACTCGTGACTGGCGATACGAATATTCTTTACTTTGAATATCTTTTATCATCGAAGTTGAAAGGATACGGATACTTTGGCAAAGCTTAACTACGATATGATCGGTGATATTAATTTCTTAAGATGCCACGTAACTCGAAACGCAATTTTTATTTTAATTGGAAACCTAGGAGCTAACAATTTGGAATCCTAAAAAATTGTCTAATCATAAGGGATTGAAGAAATAGAAGATTTAATAGAAGATTTTGTAATCGTCAGAAGAAGAATTACTTTTACTTCAGTTAGAAACCTAGAAACTAACAATTGTTGTAAATACGTAGGTTTGTTAACGCTAGAAGAATGGCAGGGTAACAAAGTCAAATGAAACACCGATGAACAGATAAAATCAGGTTTAAAAAACATAATCACATTCACGTAACATCTAAGCCACATTGTTATTACAGAACGTAAAGTAAAAAGATCGATCGATCATCGATCACGATTGGAAATTACCAACAAAATATCAATCGTATCTGCCATCTAAATACGACCTCAACACCAATGACCCATCGGTATCCTGAAAGGGGCATCTTTCGATTATAAGATCGTCGCCAATGTGGCGTCGCGATCGATCGGTCGTCCCTGGCGTATTGTTCGCATCAAATCCGTTACGCAAGAAATGATCGATCGGCAAATGGAAACGGCTCGTCGTTGCGCGGACCTGCAGCTCGGTGTAGACGTACGATTACGTTTAAGAGG
Source organism: Bombus impatiens (assembly GCF_000188095.3). Classification (NCBI taxonomy): domain Eukaryota; kingdom Metazoa; phylum Arthropoda; class Insecta; order Hymenoptera; family Apidae; genus Bombus; species Bombus impatiens. Next base: position 591,781 of record NT_176740.1, on the reverse strand, counting down.
CCAAGGCGACATATACGTACGCCAACACGATCGTACAAGCTGGTGAACGCGCGTAGGAAACGGGCCTCTTATTTCCTCTCTTCGCTGATCGCCTCTCGTAAAGGCAGCTCCAGTCCTTTGATACGAAATAAAATGTTGCACGACGTCTATTTCGCGTTTCGATGGCAAAAAGATCGCCAAGTCACCTGTCCGATCGTTAAATCGAGTAAGGCTTCGGTTAATTCAACGAAATGTTTCGAAGATTGAGAGGAAAGTAGATTGGAAGGGGTAAGTGACAGGGAGGTTGGTTTCTTTGATCGTTTCTATTATTTGATCGAGTATTCGTATTTGATATTTCGAAAGGATCGATTATCGGGATATTAAGGATCGTCGTGTAGGAGATTTCTGAGACGAGAAAAGGATTGCTTTCTGTGGGATTTATTTTCCCAAGATTGTCTAGTTATTAGCTTCTTGCATAATTGCATTAATATTATTGACAGGATTTTAGAAGCGTCAGTAAGTTTGGTAACAATCAAATCGATAGAATTTTACGAATTACATTTCGTACAGTGGAAGTCTGTAATGCATCATTTGTTAAAAGTAAATTATTTTAAGAAGATCCAAATATCCAATTATAATTATTATTCGACTCTTTATTACAGTGATCATATATTGTATCAGTTCGAACCCTACATTCGCATTATTTCATCTTTGTCTTACCGCAAAGATTACGCTCACATTTTGCTATTTTTCATTCGCATGATTAATCTGAAAACTATTTGCTGCGCGAGATCGTATTAACGAATCCCACCAACTCCTTTATCATAATCGAAACTTCCCCGATAAGCATACGTACGCGTTGAAATCCTCTTTCTCTATCGAAAGATCGAGTCTCTAAGAAGATCTTGCTTTAGTAGGACCGATTGAATCGTCCGTGTTCGCATTTGTCTGGCATTGGTCGGTACACGGGCCGCGGACTTATGAATTATGCACGGCGAGAAGAGCGTATTCCTCGCGGAATATTATCAGGCTCGCTGTTATCTGCCGTTATTGCGGCCGCCTACCGCGACCTGGTCGTGCACACGCCTGCCCTCGTACCGTCGCCCACGTACAAATTCTACGACATTCCACCATGGAGTCGCGACGTCAGTCTGACTCGCGAGAAGATAACAATTATTTTTTTAGCGATTTTTAATCGACGCAAATGTGCCCTCTATACGCGGTGAGAAAATACGCCAATGCTTGAAGGATCGGTCGACGTCGAAGTCTTGGTATTCTCTTCTTTTTTTATTATTATTGAATTTGCAAAAAGAAAAATTCCTTACGAGCAGTTTATCGTTTTAAATTAACTGTTACGTAAAGTTCTTACGTTATAAATGTACCATTTATCGAGGTACACGAGTCTTTAAACTTAGACTTTAGACTTAGAAAGCTTTTAACGTTGATCGATCGATGTCGATGAAATGATTTGGTTGTGGGTGGTTGATTGCCGAAGAATTAGAGAACAAACGGTTAATCGAAGTTGAAATAACTTTCAGGGCCGACATAAGAGGAACGCGACGTTCCCCGGTGGACAGACTACCATTCTTCAAGTCACTCCAACGATCAGAAGTAAGTAATTGATAATGTTTTTTTTATCAGAGTTCGAATTGATCGGTCCGTACAAGCTAAGTTGTGAAATACGTTTTGCTTATGGCAGACGCTTGATACGTTTTTATTTTCAATGGAGCGGTTAATTGAATTCGAGAGTTCGACGATGTTAAATGAATGTTCTGCGCCGCCACTTAAGCATAAATTAAATGCAGATTGCTTCTTTAAAGAATAATTAATCGACTGTCATCGATCTTTAAATTAATTTTCTTTGTACGAAATTACGAAGATACTATTAAGATACTAAAATATTGCCATTCGAGATATTATTACACTCCCGTTCTGTATCACGCGATAAAAATCCAATCTCTGTCCCATCATTCAACCATCTAGACTCGAAAGAGTCTGAGAGTTGAATAACTCTGGATCGCTGCCAAAGACGAAACCCGGACTAACGTTAAGTTGATAGAAATTGTATCTAACGTCAAACCTACTCCATTTACAGGCAATACACCGAATCCTCCGCGACCTCGTTTCAACAGCTGTCGTTCAGAGCCACGCAGCAACACATGGATCCCAGAAACGAGCGTCCCTTCCGACCTTTGTCCACCGGTGTTCTCTTCCACACCATCTTTGGTAACCAACAGCGTGGTAACCACCACCAGCAATGCAACGATGAGCAATGGGAACGTGGAAACCAACAACGATCATCGAACGAGCAACCTGTCGCCTCTAAGAACCAGCACACCCCTGGAGAACGGTGGTTCCACGTATCTATCCTCCGTTTCAACCACTTCGTCGATGAACGGAAACGTGTCTAGCACTGTGTATTCAACCCCGTCGACGCCAACGACCGTGTCAAGCAGCAGTTCCTTGACAGAGAAGCCACCGATCGTACCCAACGAGGGTAGATCGAGCTACAGGGATCAACCAGCGAGCAGCGCGTCTCCTCCGACCAGGGACAAGCTTCGAGCGGAGGACAAGGCCAGGCGCAGGATGAATCAGCACGGAGAACGAGCCGGGACAGCCTGCTCCGGCGAGAAACTAGGTCGGTATACTCGAATATGTCGGTGGCCTTGGTTTCGCGATGCTCGTCGGAGATGCGAATTGACGCCGGGACTGGCTTAGGCCCGCTGCAAATGATCCATGGATCGCGATCACGTTGTTTTCAGGTTTTGTAGATTTTTTGAGCGAGCCATTTTTTCGAACCGTACGATGTGGCATGTTTATAATTTTTTCCTTCTTTTTTTTTGGCGATGCAATGCATACGTGCATATGGTATGCAAATTTGTGTTAAGGTAATTGCATCTAATATCGTCTATCCAGTTTCGAGCAAAAAGATAGGAGACATCTTTGTATCAAATTAGTCTCAAACGAAAGAGCATTATTTGCGTTTCGTGTACGTAAAATACCGATCTTTACCAGCGCCTTCTTTTTCAAAATATTACGACAGCGTCAAAAATTGCTGAAGAATTTTTAACGAGGCGAATGAACGTTCTTAAGGCTCTTTAGTAACGAACGGGTAAAGTTAGTACGTTTGAATGATTTGTTTTCTAGAATATACCCGAAGCATAGAATTACCAAGTGAACTAAAAAGCACAGAGTAACCTGTAAATCTAAACTTGTGTTTATTCTGTTGATCAACCTGACAAACACGGTGAGTCAGACCTAGGAACATCTGGCTGGATCGTCATTTACAGTCGTTACTCGTCGAAATCGTTTTAACAAGATACGACCGCATCTTTTATTCATCCCACCGCCGATTGCGTAGTTTTATTCATGGTCCTATCGAGCAGAAGCTTTAATCCCTGTAATTGGCACAGCAGGATCGTTAACGACATCTAAATATAGTTAAACGATTACTGAAATTGCTAATTGATGTCGGTGTAAAATAATAGAAAATTTATACGATAATTATATATCGAATTATTCGTATCGTGGTTTCTCCTTTTTTACAGTCTCACTCCCATAAAACTCTATCGTAAATTATTTTTCTCCGATTTAAGTGCTTATGAATCGGTTTTACGCGAGTTTAATTGCCACGTTATTAGGTCGTGCACCTAGAGAGAAATTTTACTGCGTTGCCCGATCGCAAAGCGGATCTGCTAACGCGATTCGGTTTTAAACCAACAATACAACGTCCCATTGAATCGCACGAGGAAACTGGGTCGTCGACGACTATTCTTCTCTTCGACGATGATTCGCGCGACCGCGTTAAATCGTACCTGACCCATTTTCCCTCGTGACAATTGACGGCATAAACAAAACAGTTAGCGCGTGTCCACGCAACAGAGAACCGTCCGTGTGAAAATCCAGCCGATTCTATCCGCACGAATTTATTCGTCCCTGGCAGTCATTTATCTGCTCTATCGTACAGTGTAATCTCGATGGGAAGCTTCGCTACCGTTTGTGTTTTAATGACAGGAAGAGTGGCTCGACGAGAATCTGGGATCGAAAACTTACGATGTACGAACAAGGTCAAAAGTGTGCAGTTCTGGTTAAATCTCGTAAGACACGCGATCACGAAGTGTTTCACAAAATCTTTCATAGAAAGGGAGTGTTTCGTAGAATCTTACGATCGAAAGAATTTTTCCGGCAATTGTTCCAAACAATGGAGATAATTTGTTATTCTAAAAGAATAAGTTTCAGTCGAAAATGACGAAAAGAACGCAGAATGAGCGAAGGAGCTTTGAAATAAAAATTGAAACGGTATAGACAAATGTAATCGGCAATTTAATGTCTTGCAATAGGAGAGCAAAATCAAAGTTAAAATGAAACTTTGATACGAGAAAATCGACCTGACCGAATATTATACGAGAAATAGTTAATGTTGTTATTATAGGTGTGTGGTAATTAAGGTACAAACGACGAACTAACTATTCCCCTTGTTACTTTCACTTTTGCTTGGAACATCCAACGATTCTCTAATAACACAAGAAACACAGGACATTCGTTCTAATGCTGGAACCTGTATCGAAGAAACGCAACGAAGCAGAGAAATCGTAGCCACGTGAGCGCCAGGGGGAATCATATCTCGATTAAAGGCTCGTAGCTCACTGAAAACGACAGGCTAACTTATCGTCGATTGGAAAGCACGTACGAGATACCGATGGTGGGAACAACATAGAGAAAATCCCCTCGCTCGTTTAATTGGAATCCCCTATCACGTTCGAGGGAGCAGGCTCCTCCACGAGTTGCTGATTAATTTCGCTAACAATTTTCGCCCGCCGCGTCGTTATCGAGGACAGAGACACTCTTTGGTCGAGTGTTCGCTAACTTCAAACACGGAGCGGGTGTTTTGTCTGCCGATTAAATTCCCTGACAATTTTTCTGTGAAGCTTTATTTGCTTAAAAGGGTTCTCGTACTGTATCCTCCCCCGTATCAATTTATTTTGCGATTTTAAGGTAATATCGAATATTTTCCCTGCTTGCGAGAATATAATCATTGTATTTTTAAAGACATTTTCAACGTGTACTTTCAATAACAGGGTATTTCGTTACAAATATTCCTCTTGTATTAAAATATTTAAGACCTTCTGTGTTTGTTAAAGCGAGAGCGAGTTTACTATTGCTATAACTCAGTAGCATGATCCAATATGAAGGAGATCTCATTGCAAACCGTAATTTAGAATATCCAACGTGGTATTATAAAACCTGATGATTTCATATAAAAGGCAATAACAATATCCTCGCGTTTGATCATTATGCCCAAAAGAGGCGTTAAATCATATTTGATAAAAAAAATTCATCGATCCAGCCGATTCGAAGCGCTGCAATTGTCTTTTTTCCCCTCCATTTAGTTACAATGATCAAGAAGGATCATAAGCTATTAACGTCAGAAACGGTATAGGGCTCTTTATGATCAGTTTAACAGCTTCAACCGTGTATTTAGTCGTCTCAATAAATTCTGCAAATGTCTCCATGTTTAGGGTAGAAGATTATCCCAAGTTTACGATACGGACGACACACCTGCTATTTTCGACAAGTTCGAATTTTTTCACATTGCACGTTACAAAGTTTACAATTCGGACCACGTGGACGACTTAATTCGCATTTTGAGCGCTCGTCGGCTCCCTACAATAGCAAACAACGTGTCATAAACTTTGACAACAGTTGAGAACTCGACAATAGACCACGCGACGATGTCGCTAACGGGACGTTACACTGCGAACCCTCGACGAGAAACGCACAACTTGCGAGATGCCCACGACATTTCGACAGTAGCATGATCGAACAGATATAAATTCCCACCTGGTAGAAAACGTTGACGAAAACGCGCTACCTATACTGACACCTGGAATATAAGCACCAGTCAGCACAGGTTAGAGAATAAAACACTTTGAAATAAACGTTCAAGAAAATCACTATCGTACTAGAACTCTTAATCAACGCTTCACCTTGAGCGTCAATATTGTTCGCGATCCCACCGAACAGTTACGATTTAAGCGATCGCCAACTGGTTGAAAGGTCGCAACACTTAACTTTTTTTACTCACACGCTAGTTTGTGACGGAACGTGTCTATTTTTATCGTAGTACTCTCCCCTCTCTATGATCGCATATTTCTCATTGATCTTGCCGAACGAACAAACGAATAAACGAAGAAGCGTGGCGCCGTGTTTTAATCGATAGAAGAAGAACACAAGTGAATTTTTCGTCGATGGAGAACCGGTTGTGGCAAACGGTGTATCCTTTTCTAAAAATCGTGCAATCGCCTCGCGTTAACTGCGCGTGCTTTACACCGTTAGCCGCTGCAATTTGTTCACGCATCATTATCGAATTAGCTTCTTGCGGTCGGTTTATTAGCGTATCCCAACGTGAAAAAGCCTAATTCCGATCGAACGCGCGTGGACAACGATATCTTTCAGCTGTCTGCTTCACGATGAACTTGTCTCGATGGTTCGCCGTTTAGGGCGAAGGATGTTCAACTAGTAACGGTGTGTCGAAGGTTTAGAACACGGGGCTTCAGACTTGGAAGCCTGAAAACTGGCGTTCTCGAGGAATCATTGGGATAATTGATAGTTTAAGAGATTAGTAGGTTCTTGGAATTGGGTCAGTTGAGAATTCTAATGATAAAGGTCTCTGATTTGTTTTATAGGCTTTGTAGTCGATCTCTGTAACAATGTTTCTGTATAATTATTTACGTACCTCTATGCAATATGTATTTTACGTTCGTAGGACTTTCACGATATTTTCGTACTGACAAAGAAACACTTCGAATCTGGGCGTGTCTGTTTTAACAGGACTTCCAGGATTGAATCGATTTTTTAATTTGATTAATAGTGGAAATACATATTTTCTGACGTTTCCACAAGAAAAGATATAACGCGTAAAATTAATTAACTTCATAAGAAATTTCTCTGGAACAGTCGTTCGAGGTATACATATATCTGGTGCGTATTTTTTTTATCGACAATTGTCTACACCGAAGGGATGAAAGTAGCCGTTTCTAAAATTTAGTTCTTAATCAAAGCTGAGTTTTGACGAGGCAAAATTGAAATATATTTATCATTTTCATAGCTATTCTTAATCGAAGTTGAATCTTCTTAAAGATGCTCGTACTTACGTTTGCTCAATAGATCAGACAACAAGAAATGAAACTAGACAGCTTAATGGATACTTCATAAATAAACAAGATAAACAGGCATATTCTACTTTGATTCAACCGGTTGAGTGAATTATTAATCAGCAATGTTATTTCTTCCAACCTAAATTCATCGATCGACATTATCTCCTATTAGCTTAATGATTCCGAACAAACATGATAGACACGTCAATACGGAAATTCGTCATTAAACGATGAATCAACCGATTGGCAGGAAAAAGGATTAAGCGATACGTTCTTGGTCGAAAAAAGAATCTGGCGTTCGAGATTTATAAGGGTCTAACTGGCATAGTTAGCTTCGATTCCAAAGGATTCGCCTGGTGTGATTACGTTTCCCGTTCGTTGCGTAATTGCGTGTGCACAATCTACGAGAAAATCTACCGGTTCTCCTCGCCGCGTGCTTCGTGATCTCTGCTCTCCCGTCTGATCCGTAGATTTCATTTAGATTGGCGTCGAACGAACGTCCAGGAACCCGTTGCCCAGCTTCACCAGTGATCCCTGAGATTTATGTCGATCGCCGATTGTCCAAAGATATCCACGAAATACTTGGGAAGATACACTTAGCGAATTTTTTTACAACAGAGTAAAATTCAGGATCGCTGCCGTGCAATCTAGAATCTCCATCTGTATACTTTTTTGAATTTTATTCGTCCGAATAATTGAGCGATCGATACGAATAATCGACGAGTATCGAGAAATTCCTACCTTTCCGATCATTTTTACGCAACATTTTTCCTGAATATCGCACTCAATTATATTGTACAAATGTTTATATTTAACAAATATTTATTTCTGCTCATCTAAAACTTAGAATAATCTGATCTATTTTATTACTTAAATTCTTGCGGGAAATTTTTTACGGAAAATGTCCTTTAGACATGCGATTTGCAAATATCGTAAGAATCTTCGTTTATCGTTTCACCAAAGTGGAATATCTCCATCGCTCGCTACATGTAAAATCTTCCATCGAACGATGAATCGCTGGAAGCCAATTTTCCCCGAAACTGTCCCATTGTTTCCACCCTGTCAAAACGTCATGCTCTCTAACGTCAACAGCAACGAAGAGAGGTAGCTGGTAGAAAACTGTTATTAGCATAGTAATGGCGGTTAGAATTCGATGGGTGATGGGTCGATAGAAACGCGGATAAACGAGGGCGATAAGCGTTCTCGCCTGGTCGTTGACGTGAAAGGGGGACTGGATTATTAATTAGTCGGCAGTCAATTAACCGAGCGATCGTCTGGCCTTGGCAACATCGCCACATGCTTAAGGTTTTACTCCAACTGAAAAGAACTTAATTCGTTAAGTCGAAGACGAATATTTTCGATAACGACCAGCCAGAGAACGATAGAAGCCCGGAAACGCGTTTCTCGCTGTTGCTGCTACGTTGCTGCTTGATCATGACCATTATGCGGCTAGCCTGTCATTATCGTCTCGTAACGGGAGACGCGGAATGACTCTATCGAATGGAGCAGAAAATGGTGAACGATTCGACGTATGTTTCAGACGATGACGCCTGTCGAAGAATCCTGCTGGAGCATGAGAGGGAACGAGAGGGAAAATTGCGGGATATTGCTGCCTCTTTGACCCAGCCACGCGTCAGGAGGATCAAACCGAGAACGTCCGAACCGACTAGGGACGTGGTGGATGCAGCTAACGCGGCGTATCAGGACAAATTCGTGAGTCTCGAGTTTCTATACCTGTTGAAGGATTTGGAGTTGTCATTTCACATCGTCATTCGTTATGGGTTTTCTTTTTTAAGATTTCAAAAGAAGCATTACTCTGGTATATTAGTCAAGAGTAGGCTTTAAAATATAAACTAGATTCGAAAGAAAAATATACTACCATCCAAAGTATAGAGTACAGGACAGGGCTCAAAAGATATAGATTAAGGTTCGAAGAAAGATATATTGCTCAAAAGATATAGATTAAGGTTCAAAGAAAGATATATTGCCCAAAATGGAGAATGTATAATTCAGAATCTAGGATAGGATTCGATAAAAAGTATAAAGGATGTACAATCTCTAGTCTAACTTAATGACGAGGCAGATGGTTAAATCCCCATCACTCTAAATAACTTCGATGTAGATGTCTTTTACGAGCCAGAATAATAGAAATTCGTCGTTAATACCACATACAGATCAGAGGTGATCCAGACGGATGTGGCCTGGACATTTCGGGGATAAGATATTCCCCTACGTCCGAACTGAGGGTTGATCTGCCTGCCGAGGATTTATTAAACATCAAGAAAGGCTGGCTAATGAAGCAAGGATTGAACAAGGTATATCACCAAACGTGACAATTTCTCGTGTAACCTTACGGTAGCATCGAATGTAGGTTAATATACGTAACGAGCGGTGTATTCTTCAGGAATGGAACAAGCATTGGTTCGTATTGCGCGGTTGCGGTCTCATGTACTACCGTGATCCTTGCGCGGAAGATAAGGGTATCATGGACGGTGTCATAGATCTGAATACCGTTACCGCCGTCACGCCCCTTCAAGTCGCAAGAAATTATGGATTCCAGACCGTGGTGAGTGTGACCGGTGGATTTGCACGCGGTGATTTACGGTAATTAACATTCCGCATGAAAGAAAGAATCGGTCAACGGAAATCCAGTTACAGACCTTACGGGAGCTGCAATTTCCATCCTTTTTTTTTCATCCTCGTAGAGGCAGATACAATACAAAACGAGTTGGTTTACATTGTCTACTAGCTGGACCGACTTTTAAGCGTTTGGTAGCTTCGCGAGATATGTAACAGGAAAAATCGTAAGACCTCGTCTTCACTAAACCAACGACGAACCTCTTGTTCATGTTTTATGTTTCTTGAAAAAGTTATTGTTTGTTGCTCGATGTTTCATAACGATTCATAATGTTCCATAACGACAAGTATCGTTTTGAGATCGAAACAAAAACGAAATATTCCTCTGATTACGTGGCTTCGATATGATGGACGATATCTCCACAAGTTGATATTTGTCGAACAGCGTCTGGAACATGCAACAACGACAAGCAACAAAAATTCCTTGTTGCTTCAGCGAGGACGTAACGTAACACTGAAGAATCGTTGAATTAGATCGTCGAAACCTATAATTAACTATGAATCCGCCGGAGGCTGGTTGGTCAATTGGATCGCCGGAATTAACTTCCGTGGCGGGAGTGGCTGGAAAAAGTCGCTAACTCAATTTCACGCTAGAACAGATCTTGAAACTCTTCGTTTATTCGTGTCACTGATCTCTGTCATCCGTTGTATCCCGCTGTTTGGCCCACATAGACGATAACATTTCAGTTACCTGCTTTCATAGTGCTCTGTTTTATCCGATGATTTGCTCTAGTCCGGTTGTTGCGCATTTTTCAAGGCCTGGGATGATCGAGGATCGACCGTGTTGTCCGCGGTCACCGCTGGTATACGAGCCAGTTGGATGTCGGCCATTCGGAGGGCTGCCAATTTACCAGATCCTGACAGTAGCAACGATTCTCTGACCGTTTGTCAAGATGGACAGCAAGATAACACGCCTCAATCACCTACTGCGTAAGTGAGGCGAAATATAATTGATTAAATAAGGGAAAAAGATTCGTATGAGCTTCTTAGAAGCCAAACTGATCAACTCCACTGTTTATAAAATTCTTCCAAGCGTTTCTCATAGTCTAAAGTGCTTTGAAATTTATTCAAGTCAACATTTGAATTTTAGATCCATTACGGACCGTGAGAGAGACTCGGTTGTTCCATCGACCTCGGTCACGCCACGCTCAGTGCTGTTCTCTTCGGACGAGGAGTATCGAACAGCATCCGAAGGTGGCAGAAGAGAGTCCGGTGATTGGTCAGAAGTCCCAGTGTCACCACCTCTGGTAAGAAACGGTGATTGGCCCAGTGGACTGAAGGGATCAAGCTGGTCAGATTCAGCAAACCATGAATGGTCAGAATTACCGCCCTCACCACCGTTAACAAGAACAGCTCTATCCCGAGTAAAAGCACGATCCAGATCAAGCTCCAGATCTAGAGTATACAAGAGAAGCTGTAGCTCGCCTTTAAGCTCAAGAAGAAGCACGTTGGACAGCGTGAGGTCGGAAGATCTAATGATGGCTTGCTGCGAACTTGGAGAAGACGAGGACCAACATAATGGACACATGCAGAACAATAGTTGCCTCTCGAGCGCCAACGAGAGTCCCTTGATCGTAGAATTGTTGGAGAATCAGGTATCGATGTTGCGCGATCAGTTGGATCAAAATCAATCCCACCCAAGCACGCTACTAGTCATTATCGAGCGTCAAGAAAATGAAATAGAGAGTCTGAAGTCGCAGCTGAACGCGGCGAGAGCGGATGTTGCTAGTGCGGAGAAGGAGTTGTCCAGGTTGAGACAGCAGAAGGCTGAAGCTTCTATTAGGGAGAAGCAAGTCGATGAACTGTTGAATACCATCCAGAGAACAGAGCAACAGAGGAACAAGGATTTAGAGGACTTGGAGAAGATGAAGAAGATGTACAACAGAGATAAAGAGGTGTTGGAGTGCAAATTGCTGGAGACAGAGGCTATTCTTAGGGAGACGAGTGAACGCTGCGAGATGCTTACTAAAGAGTTGGCATCGAGTCATAGAACCGTTGAACATTTGCAGTCGGAGGTTACTTCATTGAGTAACAGATTGTCTCAAGGTATGTTGAATTTGAAATAAAATTGTTCTGGTGTTAATATCATTTATTACAATGTTGTTATATGTTTTATACTGTTGTTATATGTTTTATACTATTTATCGTGTTGTTATGCAGGAATAGACGAAAACGAGCGTTTATATAGCAAAGTTAGAGAATTGGAAGATAAAGGGGGACTATCTTCTTCAAGGGAGCGCGGGAGAAGCTTCGACTCTCTCAGTGATTTAACGAATATTGAGTTAGACCTAGACTTTAATACTCTTGATAAGGAAAGGTAATAAAGACATATCTGAAATTGTTGTATATAGCTACAAGTAGTTTGAAAATCATATTATATCTTTTGCACCTTTTATCCGTAGGATCGTGGAAGAATATGACGAACTGAGAAGCCGCTTTGAGAAAGCTATCCTGGAGATACGCGCGATGCGCAAGGAACTCCGTGAAGCGCACGCGATACAGGACGCACTGGAGCTAGAGATTTTTGCTCACAAGCAGGACGCAGCGAGTGTCAGCGAGACGAACCAGGCCCAGCTGCAGTTAATGGCAGCTAGGATTCAAGATTTGACGAACAAGCTTGCAGCTAGCGAGAAACAAGTGAGAACGTTGAAGCAGAAGTTGACTAAAGCTGAAAGTAGAGATAAAAGAAGATCGCTGTCGTTGAAGGGTCGTGAGTCCTTCCAGATCTCGCAAGAGATGGAGGACAAGCTGCTGGATCTGGAGAACAAGATCTGTGCTATAGAACGTGGAAAAGGTACCAGTGCGCCAGTATCAACTGGATGCAGCTCGAAGGAGTCGAGTCCTAACCCAAAGAAGGAGAAGAGAAGGGACGGAAAGAGTCTGGATCGTACTAGATTAAGAAGAAAATCGCTAGATAGTGCAACTAGTTCCGAACCGATGAAAGTGTTGATCAGACTCAGCACTCTAGAGACGAAGGTGGCGAACGTTACAGAAAATATGGCGAGTGACGCTGAGAAAGACTCCAGCGAATGTAGCGAGATCAGTGCATCCTCCACCAGCGAAGTTTCATTGGAGATCATCGCGAGGTTAAGGAAATTGGAGAGGGTGGTGTCGAAGTCGAAGAGGAGGCTGGAGAAGTGTTTAGGTTCGACACAAGCGGAGGATAAAGCGGAGAAGTGTTTGCGCGAGGTGAACGACATCCTGGACTCGTGTTTAGAATGTAAGAAAAACCAAGCTAGCGCTCAAGTGACCGAGTCAGTAGGCGTAGTGGTATCTAGACTAGAGACTATACTTAAAGATAAATTGAGCGAACTCACGAAGAGACGGCAGACGCTCGAGCAGAACGGCCAACTAAACGACAGAGAGAAGATGAAGCTGGTCGCGGAGAGAGTGGCGTTCGAGTTCATCGTTCTGAGACAGATCAAGTGCGCGATCGGCCGGACATTCGACCGGAGTGCCGTTCTCAGTGAATTGGTCGAAACTAGTCAGCTTGCCTCAAGCTTAATGCGTAAGATTCACGGAACTAAGCCCAAAACGTACCAAAACACCAGTTACATTCAGTATCTTACTAGAGTGTTAGCGAATAAGTTAGTACTAGTAGGTGGCGTGGCCGCGACGGAGACAACGACCAAGGAGGTGTCCGCAGCTCGTAACGAGAGCTTGAACTTCCTGCTGCAAAAACAATGCGAGGTGAACGAGATCGTACGGAAATATAAAGAAACGAAGTTGAGACAGCTCGCAGAAGTACTGGCCGCCGAAACGTTGAGCATGTCCGAGCAAGAGGATTTGAACAAACATCAGGTAACCAACTCGAATAAAAAATTACTGGAAGATCGACGAATTCGCGAAGCGTGGGCGTTGGCTCAAGAAACGGTCAGCAAAGAGTTGGTACAAGCTGAAGTGTCTCATGTGATCGTGCGTTGCGGCCAAATGTACGAACAGAACATCACGAGCATCACCGATGCTTGTCTCAACTTTGAGGGCGCGGAGAACGTAACGTTGGAATCTTGGATCGATGCCGCGCAGGCCAGACTCCGTCAAGAGATGGAACTTTCTACTCGCGAGCTATCCGACGTGTACGAGGAATGCCTTCATCAGCTGAAGAAGAATAAGTCGACGATAGTTGAATCGAAGTACGAGTCCCGGCAGTTGTTAACGGAATACGCGGACGTGATCGCGCACAAAGCTTTAATAGACGCCAGAATCGGGCTTCTTCAGGAGAATACGAGACAATTGACGATCTTCCCTGGGGAGACTTTCGTATCTAGTCTAATCCGAAACGACGACGTCCTTTCAAGTCTGCTAGAAGCGGACGACCACGAGTTCCAAAGCAATCCGATTCTCGACGCGGAGTACAGTTACCTTTATCAACAGTTTAGCAAGGACTGCGAGGAAAGGATATCCGGTTCAAAGCGTGCTTCGAAGGATCAGATAAAGAACGTTGGCCAGAGTTTGCACTACCTAGAAGAAGACTTAGTTGAATTGGGCAAACGAGTCCGAGGCAAATTGAGCGAAAATAACGAAAATACCGTGTGGCCTACGAAGTCGCCGACGGTTACCATCACCGACTGGTCGAGTGTGTGCGAAAAATGCTCGGAATTGCGCAAGCAGATCAAGAAGCTGAGCGACTACATGAATAGCGTGACTTGCAAACAGTGTGGCCAATTGCAAGAAACCATCGATAGGATAACAGCCGAGCATAATCAAGAGTTGGAGACATTGAAGCGCAATCAGGAAAGGGATTTGCTGGACATCAAAGGTGAACTAGACAATCAGAGACAATCTCTAACATCTCAGTACGAACAGGAAGCGGCCAGTCTACGAGAAAAGGCGAGAAAATTAGAACATAGACTGAACGCTATGGACTCTGAGCACTCTGCTCACGTGAACGAACTTAGAGCAGCTTATCAACGATCCATGAGCGCGGAATTGGACACAGATGCGGAAACAAGAAAGAGATATAAAGAAGAGATCAAGCAATTGCGAGCGTTATGTGAAAAAGGTTTGCTGGCAATGGAGAATTCTCATAGACGCATTATTTCTGAGATGGAAGAGAAACATCGACAGGAATTGGAAAATCTAAGGGTGGAGAAAGAGCAGGCATTATCAGAAGAGACTCAGGCCACTCTTGCGGCTCTTGATGCTATGAGAAAGGCGCACGAACACGAAGTGCAGAAGGAAATAGCTAAGTTTAAGCAAGAATTTATTAAACAAATGCAGGCACGCGAGGACATTGGCGTGCTTCATAAAGAACACGAGTATGTAATTAATTCCTATTCTATATCTGTAAATTTTGAATAATCCATGAATTTATCATGATGATATATATTTTTTAATTTAGATATCTCTGACTATTAAATAACATTTATCAATTTATAGGGAAGAGATGGAGGAGATAAAGCAGGAAATTCTTTCGTTATCTGCAAAATATTCCTCTAAGTGTGTGGAGTCTGCAGCCCTGGAGGAAAAAGTAGGATCCCTTACCAAACAACTTGCTCAAGCGCAACAGCACATCATGCAACTAGACGCGAGAAACAAACAGCTGAGGGCACATTTGGTATTAGAAACGAACGATGGTACGATCAACGACAGTATGCAAATGTTGAGGGGCAGGGACAACGAGATTGTCGAGCCGAGGGAGGAAATTCATCGACTACAACAGATGAAGGTAAACTTTTGATAGCTCTCGTTGCCATGAACGTGCCCCATTTACAGCGTAGATGTGGTTAACAAAAATGTACGATACTAAATTAATTAACTCCGCCGCAGTTACATGTTATGGCGCCCAACCCTTTCGAATGTTTCGAGCAAGCGCTTCTAGATAACGAAAAAGAACTGACAATTGTAAATAAATAGTAGTCATAAGCTAAAGATGAAGTTAGGTACAGAAAAGCTTTTGTGTTCGCAGGCTTTAACCGTTCGCGAATATTTAATCCTCGATTGGTAGGCAAGGAATAAAAAGATATTTTAACCCCATGCTTATTAAGATCTTTTCATTCATTCAATGAATTGTGTTCCTCGAAAGATCGCTTATAATATATTGATTTATTCATATGAAATATATACAAATGTATTGTAAATTAATCGAGTGCCTTTTTTAAACAAAATTAAAATCTCATTCATATATTATGCAGTTATAAACTTGACCATTAAAAACATATCTACTTTCTTTCTAATCTAAAGGTATAATATAAAGGCACTAGATTAATTGAAGTACTTAACATAACACTAAAATTGCTGCCATCCTATCGGTAACCAAAAGCAAATACATCTTACCCCTAAAATAATGATTTAATATTTTACGATACGTAACGATAGCAGATATTCAAGATCCTTATTAGGAGCAGCGTTGACGGAGGTTTTACTGTACCTATCTGACCGATCGTGAGTAGCCCATAATTGATTGCCCCGGCGCGCATCGATCTCCAATACGATCGTGTTAACCCACCCCCATATACCAGCCGCACTGACGCATTATATTTTCGATATTTCACTAACAGCATGGGGAGGCTCCTCGTGATACGTCCGGTGTGTCATCGAAATCTCCGTCGCTAAGCTACTCGCCGCAGCGTGTCCGGAGTAGTCACGAGCCGCTGCTCAGAGCGGCGAGCAGCGAGGAGCAGAGAACGACCGGCGAACGGCCGAGAAGCTCGCTGTCCACGTTGCAAAAGAGCACGCAGGACAAGCAGGCCGCGTTCTCGTACAAGCTTGAACGCGTTAAGTCAGTGTCGTTGCCTTACTCGAGTAACTTGGTTAGGCCGGGCAGTAGTTCTGGCGTGCCGTCGCACGATAGGAAAGAGGTGAGCTTAGGGCAAAAGAGCCAGGAGCGTAACGGCCTGGCATCGCCGCTTTGGGACAGCCTGAGACCAAGGACCGGACTGCCCCATCAGTATCAAGGTACAGAAGAAAGGTGAAATGGGAGGAAAAAAAGAAGCCGATCAGAAAAAGAAAGAAACGCTTCTGGTGGATCGCCGCCGTTTCTCGATCCTCCTCCTTTTCCTCGAACTCGTTCCTGCTTCTCTCTAATATGCATACTAGCTGCATTCGGCTTACGAGATATTCATACGCGTTGGATGGACATCGAGTCGAGTTTGTCTCATTGCTTTTTTCCTTTCGACGATTCGTTCGTTGACGGTTTAGCGGACTATGGCATGACTAAAACTAGCTAAAGCGTGTATCGAGATCTTTGTATTTTGTTTAACAATTCGTAAGAAAAAGCTTTTGAAATTTGTTACCAAGAAAGAGATGTGGGAAACGTAAGACTAACCGAGTGCTTTCTCCTGTAAATTAACCACTTTCGAACATATTAATTCTGTTATAGTTATTAGTGTTTGTCGTCGAATCGAATTAATCGATCAAATTCTCAACGACTAACGCGTACAATCGCGTTGTTGTGCAATAATCGTTTTGTTATTTACATGTGTAACGTGTCCACGAGATTCGAATGTTCATGCGGATTGTTTCGTCCGGTTTTTCTCGACGACGATTTGTATTTCGATTTGACAAGCGTACGATCGCTGTTCAAGCAGCGATACGAAGCGCAGATATTAATCTTACTCGAAAGTTGTCTAACCAATTGCTAACCAAGAGACCTTTTAACGGTGTAACGCAAAGTAACCCCGCCTTCTCATGAATGTGATTTTGTACTCTTTCAATGTCTAATCTGTGCGCATAATAATTTTCAAGTTGTACTATTAACAGGTTTGGAAGCGCGTGGAATATATCTCTACCACAGAACTTTTATAAACTGGATCTTTTTAATAAAACTTTTTACACTTTCTTACTGGAGATCCTATTTTTGCAATCTGCAGTATACACGCGTCGAAATGCCAAGTTTTCTACACAGATTTCTACGTGCTTCCGAACACCAGCATCAAACTCTGCGAATATATTTGTAAGAGTAACGTCGCTTCACTATTGGGAACATAGTAGGTACTCTAAGAAAATCATTATACCCTTCTAGCCGTCGTATCGTCTGAAAATAATTAAGGGACATCGGTGGCAGTAAGACTGATCGAAAAAAATATAATTTCAATCTTCATGGTTTCTGAGTTTATCCAAAATTCCTTTATATATGTTTCAATTATTTGATAAATACAAGAAATCTACGAGCGAAGCTAAGAAAAGTAAAATTTCAACTGTATACGTAGCAAAATTAATAAATTTCAGAAATCATTCTATAATTAGAAAGAAATCTCACAGTGATCCAGAACGTTCGTTCGAATTATATTTGTTTCGAAAATAATTCGTAATTTAGTTGTATAAAAAATATAGAAAGAAAGAAAAACAAGTGAAATACACGCGTAAATGGATTGTGCAAACCGGGTTAATCGTATTTCGAAAAAATTGTATTTCACACGAAAGGTGGCACAGCAGAGGTGCGAGTCGACAGCGCCGGCAGTGGCTGGCAGGGCAGCAACAAAATCGAAAAACAGCAACACTCGGAGGCATACGGCTTCCATGCCAACGATCCTCGCGCGTCCCGCCTCACCCCGGAACCCCCAGCTCTCTCCGTTGCAGGTCCGTTCTCTTTTTTGCCAATTAAGGAAAATCTTTCAACGAATTCATCGTCGACGCACTTCACCAGCTTGTTTTATTTCGACACGCCTCTTATCCGCACTTCATTTCATATTTTTTTTTCATTTTTCTTTTCAAAACGTTGCTTTGATTTGGTCTTCTTTATTTTGGTAGCTCAGTAGCTTGGGTCCAGTTTCAGCTTTGCCAGCTTTTCGTCTAAGTACAGGTTCCTTTATGTGTATTCAGATGGTAAATAATTGATCCTAAATTTTCTTATTTTATTTATTCTACTTCAAATTGGATTATTTATCGTTATTACTTGTACGTTGTAGGCTATACATTGCTGATGCACATTTACGAACCTGATCCGATCGTATGTATATACACTGCTCTCTTTATCTAAGTTTGCCTTCGTACTTTGATTTCTATCTCCACGCGCATTTAGTGTTCTGGGTAGCACGGGTGAAAAGGAATCAGTCAACTGGACAATGAATAAGATAGAATTCTGTTTGCAGAGCTGATGAGGTCTCCAGCCGTGAGGTGGTCCAGCAGAAGTTGTCGTAGCCTGCCTCCAACGCCCACGCCGAGTTATCATCATACGCTCCACCCTCCACTACCAGCGGTGGGCATGGTCGCCGAGAGGAAGAAACGTTTCGAGCTCTGAATTGCTAATTAAGAATGTATCACTATCCTATTGGTCTGCTGAAATTTCAAGATTACGCGCATCGTCGAACGTATCATGGGCAGTAACTCCATGTAAAAAGAAAACACAAATTAATTCGTACGAATCGTTTTCAACTGGTGCTAAACTATAATAGTTGCTCGTTCAAAATCTTCCTCAAGGAAGACCCATGGATTTCGACTTGCATTGTCACATATTGAACATACGGCATTTTTTAAGCATTTCCTTCTTTTTTTAGTGTTGAAATAACTGTTTATGTTATTTCTTTTTTTTTTTTTCGATGACAATTTGCAAGCATTTCGTCACTGCCATAGCAAATAGAGCTTCGATGATAAAATGGAGCAATGTTCGTGTCAATTAATACGGTCGCCCGGGATCATGCTCGTCGTAACGTAACGATATTGAGCATGTTTATCAAGTAAACATGATTCAATAGCCGAAACGAGGCTCGGGTCCCGCGCGAGGCTCGCGAGTTCTGCTTTACGGTTGGACGCCTATCGCGAACGATAGGTCGTTTTCGAAGGGACTATCTTTTTCCGATTTATATCGATAGAATTTTTACCGGGTACCATTTACCAGGCCACCATTCGATGAGGCTGGTCCTTTGATACGCATTTAAACTTTCGATACGTGAATTTTTTC
This sequence comes from Bombus impatiens, assembly GCF_000188095.3. Taxonomy (NCBI): domain Eukaryota; kingdom Metazoa; phylum Arthropoda; class Insecta; order Hymenoptera; family Apidae; genus Bombus; species Bombus impatiens. The sequence continues at coordinate 572,167 of NT_176740.1, read as the reverse complement.
CCGTAGGACCGAGTAGTAGTCGTTTCGATCGACTTTCGCGAGCGACGTGCGTTTCTGGGGCATTATTTCAGCTGTCTGCCATTTCTCGTCACTTTATTCATGATTGCATAAAAGGAAGTCATGCGATTATTGATCGGTGTCTGAGCCCGTTTTGTTCGAATTTCTCTTTGACTTTTTCTTAGCGCTTCGAGTTCAAATTCGAATTACAACGAGTAGCGCTTGAATATATCAAGAAGTTGAATCTTTACTGAGATTATGGTAAAGTAGGCAAAATATTTAAATAGGCAAAATATTTTCATGGAATATTCTTTAAATGACGAGAAACGGCAAAGAAAGCGGCAGATGCAATGAAAGTACAGTAGAATGTCGATTATTCGAACGAATTACCAACAATTAAATTGGCAAGATATGATTCACTTCAGAGATTCGAATATAGGAATCTTTAGACATATCCGAATCAGTGAGATCGAAAGTCCGGATAATTAACAATCTACCGTACTGTGAGTCATTTATACAAGTGTCGTGGTAGTTAACGCAATGTAACACATAAATGTATCGGTGTGAAAGTGTACTGATAAATAATTCATGAAGATCGTTGCGTTTGCGTTTTGATAAAAAAGAAAAAGAAACGATGAAATGATTTTGTACAATCGTAAGATTTGTTGTTCGCCATCTTGTGACTTTACGAGGGGGCTAATTTTAATCGACGATCGGCTCAAAGTTCGTCTTCTAGGGAGGCTTCAATTATTTCTTTTTTCATTTGTTGACAAGTCGTTCGTGACTATTATTATTATTATTATTTTGTTTTGTAAAGATGAGTTAGTGTGTTAAAGCGAAAAAATAACGATGATATTTTGTCGCGGCAAGAGAAGACAAGGGGCGTAAGATTTATTCTCTATTTCTATCGTTTCTTTCCTTTTTTCCTCTATTTACTTTCTTTTTCTATTTTGCACTGTTTCTCGTTAATTCTTTGTAGTTGAAAATATTTGTACGCTTGCTTCGCGGAAGGACGCGCGTTTTCCTCTCAATGTGTCAAAATTATCTTGGATAGAATCTTCGTTTTAGAAGAGTGCGCGTTTTCCTTTCCAGTTGAAGGCAAAATTTTCTTGGATAGAATCTTCGTTTTAGAGGAGTGTGCGTTACGTCCTATATGAGTCATCCTTTTTTTGACCATGGATATTGGCATTTATTTCTTTTTGGATCGTTTCTATCCAATTTTACGCGATCGTTTTACGAGGAAACGCGCAAAACTATGACTTGTCGCTGATCCGGTCGCGTGCGAATTTGATGGTTTGTTTATGCTCTTGTTATGTATAGATTCTGCACATAATTGAATATAATACGGCGTTGTCACATTGCACTGTGTATTACCACATATTTTCATTGTGTAAATGTTTTTGTCGGTTCGCGATATTATCATTTTTTGATGTTAATACTGTATAGTTTATGACGTTTTCAATTTAAGAAGCAAGAAAGTATAAATAGCCTAGAATTAACCCCTTCCATATGAAAATGGATTGTTTATATTATATGTTATTATTATTGTATTCTATATTATATATTGACGCGTTCTAGTGAAGATGTCGTACTACATCTTAATTGATGTCGACAGAAGCGATTTACAACAATAAAAAGAAAAGGATTATCGATAACAATACGATTCATTATCTCTTATGTAGAGTAATTACTCAGGATTGTTTAACATTTATAATATATTACGATTATACTTATTGTATTTGTATTATAATTTATAATAACGTTTGAAATAAAATATAGTAACCATTGACGTGAATATCCGTTTAATGAATCTGTTTCTTTTATGTATATATTAGAAAGTGCTTCGAATATTCGAAATGAAATTTAAATCGTTTGTATTAGCGCGCAGATTCTATGCGCATGCGCAGGTACTTGAAAAGACTTCCAGTTTGAAAGAAACGCGTAGTTAGTCGGTACGTTGCGTGTTCGTACGTATGAAAGTTCAGTTATTTGTGAAAAATGGAACCTCTATTCCAGTTAAACATTGAGAATATCGATATTTTGCTCGTGAACACGAAAGAGAGGTTAATGCTGCACGATGAATATTCTCAGGTATGTATCGTAAGAAAAACATTCAAAGTTCGTGTATGATCTCCGCTTGTAACATCATACGAGTATGCTTTGAACTCTCATTATTTGAAAATTATACATTACTGAGATCTTCGGACATCTTAGAAATGTTTATTTTTCAATTAGAATATATCTTAGTGTAGAAATTTTAAATATATTTGGTTAAGCATAATGAAGTGGAAAAAGAATGTGGTTAGAATTTTATTAGAAAAAAAGATTTTGCTATCTTTATTTCTAAAAGCCGTAATCAGAACCTACAATATGTTATAATTATTATCAAGTACCTTTAGTATAAACATAAATTGAAATAGAAAAAATGAACAATTTCGTAGATCACATGTATCGAACGAATATCCAACTTATTCAAAAGTGGTGGCGCTGCGAACACAGAAGCGGCTCTTTCAAAGTTGATCAAGTTCGACATACTCTCAACTATATTCGAACTTCTACAAACTTCCAGTGATCGTCTACTTCCGTATGTATCACACAATACGTTATACGCAAATAGAATTAATAATTCTTGTTAGAACCTTTCCATAATTCTCGTTGATAGATGTATTCTCAATTTTCTGGACTTGGTAATCGTATATCGAAAGTTTTACGAAAGTCACGTAGCCACAGACGCCATGGACTCCATCTTGAAAGTTACAGTTTGCGTCGCAAAGTCTCGTTGCAAAGAAACCGAACTATTAGAGAAGCTTATTTCAATCATTTACGATATACTTCACAGGTAAACGTTTCGTCCAAAATTTGTAATTAAATTAACCAAATTTGAAATAATTTTATGAAACAAAATATTATGTACAAACGTAATGATTTTTAGAGCGGTAGAATTTCACGTGAATTTCGATATTGTTTGCGTACCACGGCAAGTACTGATGCTCTTGAAATCTTTGATCTTGGAAGATTCTTGGAATCAAAAGATAAAGTTCTCATCTGTTACGCTATTGAATCTTGTTCTTGAAAACGTTAACGCTGAAGACGAATGGGATGATGGGGTATATGAACTGTGCCACAAAGCTCTCAATTTAATGAAAGAGATCGTCGAGTATAGCGACGACGACGTCTCGATTTCGTTTGCTGCGGATGCATTGTGTGCTGTTTGCGCCTCTGTCACACGGTGAGGCTATATATTTTCTATATAGTTAAAGCTTCATAAGTTGAGAGAGTATGTTAGCTTGCTAATATTAATTCTACTTCTTTTGCTGGACGAAAGATTCTAGCCACAAGGAACAAAGCAAAATTGAAAGTTTCAATTTAATCATGATTGTATCATGTTTCATCCTAGTGTAGTAAAAATTTATGAATTGCTGTGCGTTATTCACAATTCTCGAATATTCATTAGATGTTCAGTTTCCCAACCATGGAATAATAATTCGCTGTACAAGTACTTAAATTACTTGGATATCATTGTTACTGAAATTAATGTTTTAAGGCATAAAATTCTATAATCGAAAATTTGAAATTAATTATGACCTGGTCGATATCAATTACAATTTGTAAATTCTTGTATCATTCAAAAGAGTCGAACGTTTATTACACATGGAATTCCCCAAACGTGAAACGTCGATTCGTTATCTAAATATGTACTCATGAAATGATTTAAACGAAACGAGAGACCCAGTATGCAGGATCATAAAATGGAAATATAAAAAACTCGTTTCCCTCAGATTATGCGTCGCGGAAGACGATAGTCAAGGATCGTTCAATAAAGTTTCGAAACTTAGAGCAACGATGCTGAAGACGATTCGCATCATGATGATGAACACGTTGGTACCTTACGTTAAGGTAAGTTCAATCATTTCGATAGACGTCGTCGATGCGACGTATATTTAGTTATGCGAGCATCAAGGGTCCTTTCATTCCGTCCTGTAGACCGCGGAGTCAAACGAAACGGACAGGGTCAAATTCCATAGGAACCTCGTGACTTGTCTGAACAACCTTTACAAGCTGAGTAGTAGCTGCGGCCGCGACAACTTGTCAAACCACTTGACCGCCAACGGATATCTCAAGTACTTCTTGCTGTTAACTACCAGACTTCCGTAAGTTTCGTGAATGGTCTAGGATTTATTCGTTGATATGATGTCATATCGCGACTGCCATATCTTCCAACATTCACTTTGCTTAACGTCAGATTTTCCATCACTGATATTTTAGAGAAATTTTACGACGTAGCATTTGCTTGCTGTTATCGCGGATCGTAGCAAATTTAGCTGATAAATCCATGCCGATCTACCAACCTATCAATCGAGAAATAAGCTTCGAATATCTAATACACCGAGGACTGGTGGATCTACCAAAAGATACTGAACAATGGGAGAATATCATAGCTCATGATCGAGGAAACAGAGCAATTGCATTAATGACGTTGGTTTACTATCACTTTCACGGAACCAGGGAGTACGAAATCAAAGTTAACCCTTAAAAACTGTCGTCAAAAGAAATTATAAGTGAAATTTCACGTCATACTGTTATTCGATATTAAATGAAGAGAGAAAAAACCTATTGTTCACAGTGGTTGCAGATAACACTGCGACGATATTACAACGGGGCGAGAATGTTAAAACAAAATTCATATGGGGTAAAATTTCACCTACGATAGCGTTTAAGGATCAATTAATGTTGATATTTCTTCTTTTGTATACCGTGGCAATATTTTGAATAGAAATATTGTAGGACCTATATGATATGCTTGAAATTGCTGATCGCGAGGACTGTCAATCTCCCTAAATCCGAGCAGACACCGGCGCAAATTTTAAAAGTTTTATGGTTTCTGTTTGCTGTCGCGTCCGTATCGCATCCATCACCGTGCTCGGTACAGGATTACGACAGAGCCGCGAAACGATTGGCAACTGCGTTGCAATATTCCAACCTGAACGACTGTTACACTCATCACATAGATCTGCTAAATTATTGCTTGAATTGCCCTGAATTCCCAAAGGATCTTCGAAACAGAGCGATGGACTTGTGGTTGGTCGAGTCTGATGGAGACATCAAACCGTTGCTGACCATAGATTGCGGGAAAGTTGTGCAACACTATCTAATGGTAATCAATCATACGTTCGCTTCAATGGTCTATTGAAATAGTAAGAATGGTGCATTATAATGTGATGCAATGTCATTTGGGAAATAGCTTGTCATACAAACTGGATATTCGGATAAGATAATCAACTTAGCGATGAAAGGAATTAGAGAGATGGTACGCCTGGATAATGCCAAGGAAATTGCAGAGATAGCTTGGCATATGTTGCCTAATCTTCTTTCTACTTATCAACCATCCAAAGGTATTTTTCTTATATGCAACATGCGATAGCTCACGAAGGTATTCGAACATTGATAGAATTTTCTTATGAACGTATCGTATTACATAATTGCATTAACATCGTAACGACACTCGACCATCGTGATTATATTGCGAAAGCTTGAAAGTATAGATCACACTGTTACCAGTCATATAAAAAAAATCTGGAAAATGCTAAAATAAAAGATCCCTGATAGACGAGCAAGTGAAAGCCGTGTTAGAATTAAGCAACGTATCCATCCCGGACTCATTATCACGGATCATCAGGATTCGATGCGCAGAGAGTCTCATACCGATTATTCTACGCCGGGAAGCGGACTTGAAGCTAAGGACACTAGCAATATTGCAGTCGTACGCGTTGCTGGTCACGTCCGCGACGATTAAGCCATACACGAGTACATATTTCAACGAGTGTCTAGCTCGATAAGTACCAAGAGAAACTGAAGTATAAGAAAACAATGCCAGGCTTCTTCTACCTTCTTCTTCATTTGCCAACAGTTCTCGAGAAGTATTGCACGACGCCGAGCTTTTTGGAGGAGTTGCTCGTTCAAGGTTTCTCTTTAGAAACGCCAGAATTGTCCGCCGTGTGCTTGAAGCTTCTCGCGTTTATCGTACACTGTCAGGAGAAATCGTCGATACAGGTGCGAGAATACTACGTCCATAAATAATAGATTCGCGTTGTCGACCGTCAGCCATATGTCGAACGACGTGTTTTCCAGCGTGATAAGCCGGTGACGATTGACGTGCAGAGCTTAGCCGATTTGCTGTTAAATACGAGGAGGGCCGTGCACTCGTCGATCAATGGAATGCAACTCGCGCTGGAACTTTTAACTCAAAATATTGACGGATCGCCTGTCAGGCTGGACGAGATCCCCGCCGATCGGACCGAGGGTGTGATCAATCTTTACGAGACCCTTCATATCGTTCACGAAAGAGTTAGTGCTGATATTTTTATCGAACGTTGACGTCTCGTTGATTTTTAAGCAATTGTATATTTAACTGGAATTCATTTCGATATTGAAATGTAGAATGCTCTGGTTTAAAGGAAATCTATAATTTAAAATTTTCTAGAGATCTTCGATTCAATAATTCACTCGAAAATCTACGATTTAAAGAATAATAAATTAATTTTGAAGCGTACAATTTAACAAATTTCCGCTGAAATATTGATCTTGTTATAACAGTTAGAATTTCTTATATTACTTATACGTTACTTTTAACGGTTTTCATTATTTCTTCCTTTCGCAGAGTGACCCAACGCAAAGAGACATTGTGTACCAGTGCCTCCAAGGCGTCCTGAAATTTTGCCATAAGCACACGAAACTGCTGATGTACCATATCTGCACGTTGATGAGCAACTATGATATCGTATCTAGCATCCTGCAGACACGTGGCGTAACCTACCATTTTCTGGATTTCGTTTCAACCTGGCTCCGCTATCGCAGAAGATATTGCACCGATGAAGGACCATGGAACGCGAGATCTCTTTGCAAGACACCGTTTGAGGAGACTTTGGATCGGATCAAGAGCTACGTTAACACTGCAAACGATTCAAGAAACGACGCGGCGTTCTATAATCTTCTCTACGCGGTGAGTGTTTTAACAACCAGGATATTTTCTTCGTTGATCTATAAAAGCAACGTGTTGTTTCTAGTTATCGCAATATAAGGATTAGATAGGGCGATCTTATGACACGAACAACGAGGAGGCTTTGCTTTAACAGTTTATTCGATCCGTGCAATATTGCTCGATAACATTGTAACGTGTTAATACGTGCGTACAAAAAGTAGAAAAAGATCAATCGAGGACGAATTTAATTCGTCCGCGTGTTTTAACGCGTGCGCTTCAGCGTGATCCTGAAATATAGTATTATTCTGTCTGTTATTGTTGTATGTTCACTAAATAGCTTGATTGCTCTCATCGCTCTAAATGCCCCGGCCGGATATAATATATTTTCAAAATTGTCATTTTTTTGTGATTTCTTTCTGTTTTATTTTTTTCAACTGGTCGGACGCGGTTCGTGCGGTGCGTCTGTCGCTCAGAATTTGTATTCGCCGCCGTTAGCAGGTCGCTCAGGCCGCCCTCAGCCCTCTTCTTTCAGCATCTTTTATTCGCTTGCGAGCTTTTTGTTATTTTCGCGGTCGTCCGTTGCGCTGCATGAAGCAACCCTTGAAAGAGTTTAATCTCACGTCGATCTCGCCTTCTTCTAGCTGCAATCAGACATTCGGACATTGCTTTGCACAGTGAAAAATTGAAAGAGTCCAGTCGATGGAAGTACCTGATCGAACAAGTAGATTTCTTTGTAACAGGACGGTGACACGCATTCGCGAATGCATTTAGTTTTGGCGATGCCGCTCCTTTCTGGCTGTAGCATCTTGCAAGCGCCGCTCTCCTCGCAAGTCTGCTCGAATTGCCTGAAGAGAAGTTCCTGCGACCAGTGTTGTATTAGAAAGACATTGGAATTGAATTAAAATGTGCTTCAATAGAGAATTCGATTGATACAGAGTCTCGTGGCATGCGGTGGAAAATACAGTCGACTCTCGCGCACAATAACGGGACAAAATTGAGCGTAACAATTGGTTCATGCGTGTTGAAAGATTAACCTCAATTAGTGCTCGTATGAGTTCTATTATTGGTGCCGCCGGCGCGTTTAATTTTCTTCGAAGATAGTTCCCTTTCACTGAACATTATTCGCCGATACCAAACTCCTATCATTTATATTTACGTTATAAAATAATCAACAACAAAAGAATCACATTTGTGTTAAGTATAATCCCTCGTGGAGAACATACGCGATTTACATCAATTTCTCAAGACATCACTGGATACGAGTCCGTACCACCGAGCGACGACACCGAAGTACGCCCCGGAGCATCTTGACTGTCTTCGGGTTAATGCCAAATCGATTTTATCCCCATAGCAAACTCGCGAGATCACCCGTCCTTTCGTTACGTCCCCCATGGGAATGTTGGACCGACGCGAAGTAACCCTTCTCGAGTATCGCGCATCACTGACGAGATATTACAGAGATCTCTTGAAAATTCTAACTCGTAAAATCCTATACAACTGTCCCATTCATATCGAATCGAACAATTCAACATCCGCATCATCGATCCAGAAGAAAGAAAAAATAAAAAGGACGAACTCAACTTTTTTTTTCGAACTTCTTCGAATATCGAAAACATGCTTAACGGCACGAGGTACTTTCTGATATTTTTATTTTTTTTTTTCTTTTTTTAGTTCGATCACCGCAGATTCTTTCTGGTATTTCGACGTGGAATCTAGTGCCAGGTAAGGCCGGTATGGTAAAAAGCGCCACCCCCAAAACAAGACCTCGCTCGACCATAACCTGTACTAGCGTTGGAAACGCGTACCACGAGCAGATTCTCGACGAACGTTTAGGACGACTTACATTCTTGGTAGTCTCCTTGTACGGATATTCTGGGAAGGTGAAGGTCTTCGCGAGAGTACTCGGCCCTTCCTTCAGCTGTCCGACGACGAGGATCAGGCCGATCGCGAACGCCACCCCCGGCGCCATGTTGAGCAGCCGGCTACGATCAATATGAAGCGGTGGCGCTCGCTTACGTTGCTTTTCAACGCTCGGCTCTCGTTTTCCCTCCACGCCCGTAAAAACTACGCCACGGGACGGACAAGGGAGGATTCGTGCGATCAACCTGTCGATCCCCTTTGGCCGTTCGGCTCTGTGAAATTGACTTTTTAAGAACCCAGCCACAGAGGGGATGGTCCAGGCCTTTGGCGTCGGCCTTTCATCCGGTGCCAACGTCCAACTCTTCTTTCGATTTCATTTGCGGGCTAGGGATGACCGACAGGTTCGTTGAATCTGATGGTAACTTTTTTTTAAACTTTTATTAGCTAGCTCTTTCCATTTGTTTTTTGTTGTAAATCGAGAGCGAGAGGGTTTATAAGTTGTCGATCAGGCATTATCGAAAGACTGGAATATAGATATTGGTTTCGAAATATGAGAGCACGAAACATGATAGGTGGTAGAATACGCGAGAATGGCACGATAGAAGGGTTCTTTTTATACGAAGAGGTGTAGGTCCGTGGTGGCTTTTAGAGTAAGTGTATCGGCTGGACAGTTGCATTTATTGAAGAGAATTAAATGCTTTTTTAAATTAGACTTTCTTCTATCGTAATTACTATCTCTTACGTTATCGACACTTGCTCCTTCCACGCTCAAGGTTCACGTTCCATATATGCATAGTGTCCTTCAACAAGTTATCAACCCTGTCAGCTATAAACGTATTCATCTTCGATTAAGTGCGTTATATGTTTTCTTCATAAAGGCATTAGAGCAAACGTTCTTCTATTCGTGGCATTGAGTCGTACATGATGTACAATCAAAAGGGGGTTCAGGAATTTAATTTTAAAATTCACTTGCTTCTACGCGTATCAAGACCATTAGCAATTTATCCTACGAAATATGGGATAAAAAACAATTGAAATTAAATACACCAAAGTTAACCAACCTTATCAAAACTCCTACGATCATCTGCGATCGAACGATGCGAGTCGAAACGTAATACTTCGTAGAAGCAAAAAGTTATACTCCACAGCCGAAGAACAGAATTAATTACAATCTCATCATCGAAAAGAGATTCGAACAGATCCTCTCATAGATAAAGCGAAAAATTCCGCTCGACTCTCTCGAAATAACGAGTACTGTCGTGCATACTTCTCCGAAAGAAGCTGCTCTCGAATCAAGAGGCACGATGAAGCGAAGATCACGAAAGTGTCTACACGGAGGAAATGCACGCGCGAATTCATCGATAAATCCGTAGGCCGGCGTCGCGGCTCGGCTATTTTGCATAAAACGTAACGGAGTGTGTATGCAGCGAGGCGCGATGGCATTTATCGTCGCGACGCATGCGAGCGAACCAGACGACGGTTTTTGTTCGGCTAGGCGTTGCGCACCACCAGCTCCACGTGTACCGGCCAAACTCCCCGTCGACCATTAAATCGAGATTTCGCCGGTGATTAGCGGCAGTTTGGCTCGCCTCGCTGGGCCCACCAGTCGATAGATTTTCCCAATAATTTTCCGTCAGTTCGAGGAATTTCGCCCGTGCCCGAGGAATCGCTCCTCGCCGCTTATATTACGCCCTCGTCTTCCTAATTTTGGTCACGATGGAATTTCAAATGCCTTCGTTATTCTACTGTCCTCTTTTCTCTTTTGAGGGATTATGATATTTTATCTTTTTCACATTTCGGTCTCTTTTTGGTGGTAATTAGTATTACTTACGGAAATTTGAATTCGAAGTAGGAGATATTTGTTAAATACAAGGCCAAAGTTCGGGTAAACTCACATCTTTTATTTACAATTATATATGTACAATTATATACAATCTGAATTATTATTGAGATACTCGTTTCGATACGTCTACTCCGTAGGAAATTCCGGAAACTACTGACTGTTTTTTCTGTTTAAGTTACTTGGTAACGATCAATCATCTTCTTAATTATTTTCTTTAGACGTTACCTTACACGTGTTAATTTTGATATTTCGCATGGTCGAACAGCTTGAACGTTGGAGAGCTTGGAATATAGCATTTTCTCTTTTGTATTACACGCGAACTAAACTTCCTATTAGTTTTAAAACTTCTCTATAATGAGATCTACGGAAATATAGGTCAATGAACTCGGGTATTAAAGGCAGAGGGTGAGGTAATAGGTTACTCTTGAAAGCCTCCAGCCATCTCACATAGCCGTCGACTTAAATGACATTTCTCGATTAATTTATACCCCTTGCAAACAACCTGTTACACAATCTGTTAAATTAGAATTAATTACTCGAGGACTGCCATTAATCACTGTAGCACGAGTTCTCCCTCAGGAGGGACGAAAAATGGCCCCTCCGCGGAATGAAATTAAACATCGAAACCCGATTCCGGTTTCAATACTCAAAATTCAGAAATACACGAGAAACCGCGTTCCATTAAACGTTCATTGCCGATCTAACAAAACTCGCCGAGTTGAATTAAATTTTCCTTCTACGTTGACCGATAGTAATTTACAAATCCACCGTAAAAACTGGACGATTAATGAAACGAACCGCGTAAGGGGAAGGAGGTGAATTTCAAGCGTGCAACTCTCCATTTCGAATTAAAATTTTCATCCGCGTTCGTACGCGCAGCCAGACGTTCCAGCTAATTAAACAGCAGTGATCCGAGGATCAGGCGAATCGCACGCGTTCCGTTCGTGAAAAGCGCAAACGTTTTCCATGTCCAGAGAGAAATAGAGCGAGAGAAGGATCGTTTGGATTGCGGAAACGCCGGTTGAAAAAAACCGAAATCTCGGCGGCTTTTTAATTACATGTTCGTTCCTCCCTCGTTCAAACGCGTAACGGCAAACCGATGATGCATGATGTACGATGTATGTACGCAACGTTTCCGATTAAATCGTGGTTCTGCTCGCGAAATTCCGTTGATTTATCGACGGCTGAGTCGCGGACGAGCATCACCGACCTATACTTCAATGGGAATTTCTCTGTGGTTTCGAATCGTATCGTAGAATTTGTTTCTTTATAGTACGTACAATTTCTTCTTCGTGACTCGAGTAGGGAGTTTAAATGATTTGTAAGGTGGCGTTAATATATCACAGCCTGATAACGTGGTTCTGTGTGGTGTAATTCATAAAAGATACGAGTTATTGTGGTTGTGCTATGGCATGTTGGAAATATCGAATGCCGTGATTTCTTAGAGCTTGAATTTTGTGCACAGTAGTATTGCGCTACCTGGCCATGGATCTGGTCAAGAGTTATCAAGAGAGGTATATTTCTTTTTTTCTTGTTCCACTGAATGCAAATGAGATTCGGATATTCGACGTATTCTGTTCGTTTTGCATATAACATCAGAGAAGCTTTATATTTAATATTTATATCTGTATGTTGTATCGTATTTATGATATAAAATAATTTTCCAGATGCCAAAGATAGTTTGGTCGATTCATAGATATTAACAAGTAAAGAACGATATCTCAAATGCATGTTTCTATTCAGGATTTTCATCTTCTTTTAACTCGTGGAACCACCTCGTGAATATTCCGACAACCGTTGCCAGACATCCTACAGAATGTCTTCGATAGAGTAATATATTTCTTCGTATCTCGTGATAGAAGATTTCTTACATACATAGCACGCTATATATTTCGATTGGTGAAAAATATAACACACGGGACAAAATATGTTTCGACTGTCTGGCAAAAATTTGGAAGCTTTGATATAGCACTGTATTTTCTCACGGATTAAAACGGATATATTTAGTTTCACTTCAAAGTATCGTGTTTTTCGTAACCTATCCCTTAAAATTGAATCCCGAATACGTTTTCAACGTTTTTCCTACTCCACAGTGATATACGCGAATAAACAGCGAAACCAGCAGCGTTTGTTATTGCGTTTACAGTGTCGACAAAGAGTTAACCGCTCAAAGCCGAAGGTTTAACGATAACGGTGAATTTACTGCTAACGAATTGCGTAATTTTGCTCTTGATGTTTAAAATTGGCAATGTCGAAACACACACACACACACACACACACACCGGCAGTATGCATTCCGCTTGGTGTGACAACTATGCCTGACGTTTCCTCGTTCGTCCGTGAAATAATTTCCGCATCGATTCGACCAAATCATTGTAATTACCGATGCGTTGCGGATTGGAGAAAAAAAATTATTCACCATCAACTTGCCCACCAATACTTTTAGCAAAAGAATTAACCCATTAAGAGTCAACGATGTGTTATGGCGATGATTCATCCGCAATTTATTTTAGTTAATTTACGCTATTGTATTTTATTCCCCCGTCACTGGAATTATGGAAGAGAGTTTCAAGAATTTGCTCACTTAATTTGCAAACCATCACATTTTTTATTACATCCGACCGCTCGCCATTACGGATTTATAAAATTCTTTCATCTCTGCAGACTTCCATTTTCTATTGTTGAATCTATCGACAGTAAAAGTTGCATTAATATATCGCTTTTTTACATTTTTCAGCAACGTTAGATTTACAAAATTTTCGCGTATTATTTCATTCGTTACCCTTCGATCGGTCGACCACTCGAAATTCACCCTCCAAAGGAAAGAAAAAAAAATTATCAAACTACATACATTACAAACGAAATTAAGCAATTCATCAAAATACCGAATCGCACATATCGCAAACGAAATTTTAAAGTTCGTCAAAATACCGAACTACACATGAAATTTTAAAACGATGATTCGATTCTAACAATTAATTCGGCGATCGTTTAATCGGAAATCGATCGATTCGTGCGTTCCATCGATGTATTATTTAACGTTAATCCACTTCTCGCCGTAGATGGAAAACAGAGGTGGATGTTGATTCAATTAGAGGACAATTAAGCGGCGAATGCCGAGCTACTTGATCTAATTGTAACCATTAAGGGAATTGTTCGAGCACTGGGGAGAGGATTCCCGGTTATTTCAACGACTCGTTAGATTTTTGGCTGCCTTTGTTTCTATGCAACAGCCCTCTCAGTCGCGTTTCACTATCCCCTTTCCTTTACACGTTCGAGGACGAAAACAACGATGATATTTATAATGTGCGATTTTAGACGCGAAAACAGTGAAGAAAGGTTAGATACATTTTCGTATATATTGGATTGGAAACTAAGTGATCGCGGATTTTGTCAATACCACCTAATGACTCCGCAAAATCCGCAATCACTTAGTCGCCAACCCAATAGAAATGTCGTTTGGGACTTAGTTCTCAAATTAGAAATAATTTGGGTTATTGAAAAGGTAGGTAGAATTTTTATTACGTGTTTTTGCCAAATAACGAAACGTTGGGGTAAATTCTGGAACAGAAGAGGCGAAAAAGAAGTTAAATGGGTCGCCATCGCAATTGCAAATTGCAAATTACATCACTGGGATCGTATATGTTCATGCGTCACGCAGCTAGCAGTCGATTTAACGTTAAAGTTATTACTGTTTGATCGTGGACGTAGATAGTGATAGCATCGATATGAATTATTCACTACTTTTCGTTCGCGCTACTATTTCCTGATTGCTCGGCAAAAGGTCGATGCTTTTTCGCGAATATTAAAATATTTATCGTAATCCAGTGGCATGGGAATACAGGTTTTTATCGTGCTCGCGCATCGAGAGTCATTGTTCAGCATTTTTAGAGGTCGTAATATAAATTCAAGGTCCCCAAACAGCGTCTTGTATGTCTTTCGATGTTCACCGAGAGCGATCATCCTCCTTTTTACGATTGGCGAACACGATAGTCTCCTCTTCGCGTGGTCGATTCCACTTTTTCCTGCTAATTTTGCAGTAAATTGCGGTTATTACGCCACTACAAAACTGTGCCGGTCGAATTATTGAATTGAGCGGAACTTTTTGTGTTTTTTTATAAAATATATACGAATACAACGTCACTGAAAAAATTGCCAAGGAAATAATTGTTAAACGTTGTTAAACCTTTTATTCGTTATTGGTGCTTCGAATGCTTTACGTTTTTGCCTATAAACTGCGTTCTATGTATTTTTCTGTACCTTTCAATTTCCCGTTGTATTAATTACGTATCAACTATTCGTCAAATCTTCGTCCTAACTTCGACATTTAAAACACTCTAATTTCCACCGAAGAGTATCGATGCACCGTTCCATTTCCCCTCGGCCTCTTAAACCTTCGGTTTTCCTGAGCCAGCAAAAATACTCGCATCGGCTCGCGTTTCCTTTAGCCCATATTGAAAAAAGTGATCTCGGTCGGCGATACCGGCGATATAAATCATGACAACATGACGTGGCTTGATAAATAGTAAAATAATAGCAAGAGAGCGCAGGGTCTGGCGGTCGAAAGAGGAAATTCACGTATCGGACTCGAGGAAACGCGACGTAGCAGCTTCGTTGATTTACCATTGCTCCTGTGCCGAGGGAGTAACAACGATCTTCGTCCCGCCACGACGCTGCAGACTCGCGGCTGCAAAACCTCCCCTCGCTGTCTCGTTATTGACAGAGCAAATAAGGATCGACAATAATAGGAATCGTTGACACGCCGTCAAACAAATCCTCGGGGAGGTTTGCCATAGCTTGGATTCAGCTGCGCTACTGGATTCTGTGATTTTCCTGGAATATGACGGACACTGTGGAAACATTGGGATTCGTTGTGTATCTCGGTTGGCAGGCTGTCGTGGATGGAAAAATATTTGCCTCAAGACCGAACGTTTCCTGGATTTGCCGCTTTTTCTGGATATTTTGCAGCGTATGTGGTGTAAACGAAACGTAGTATTGGGACGGTAAAAGGACAGTAAAAAAGTTCGAGGATATCGATACTGTATGTGTACGATCTGTGAAAGCGAGGTGAAGAGAAAAAGTATGTGCAGACCTGTTTGCGTATATCGTGCAGCATATTTTCTAGCAAGATAGCGAATAAAATAGTGCTCGCTGGCATAAACATACGCGAACAGTTTTATTTTAAGAACAATCTACGAGGCTAAAGTTGACATAAAAAGCGAAGACTCGTTTGTGGAAATTTCGTGGTAGGATAGAAATAAAACGATTGCTGGTGATGTAGAGATCCCTGGATAGTTCTGTTTCACATAAGATTTATGAGATCAAGGCCTAGATAAAAATTGAGGATTTTTGGTTCGTGGATATATTAGTGTGTACGAGACAGGTACAAATAAAATAGGATAACAATATCAAAATTATATAAGGATAATAAGAAAGATTTTTGAACAGCTCTCTGCTTTCTGGACGATTTATGTTTCACGTAGACGAAATTACGTTCCTAACTCTATCAAGAAATTGAATATTTCAAATATGGAAAGTAGTCAAAATAGAGTTCAGATGTTTGGGCAACATAATTTTATGAATATTTATAACTAAAAATGTCTCAAGGAAATTTAAATTTATTATTCAGCAAATTTGGTTCCTGCACGTTGGAGAATTAATAGAAGATTAATGGAAAACAAGTAACGCGAACAGATTAAAACGAGCGAGAAATATATCAGGTTTAAGAAGTAAATACGAAAGAATTATGCGGGACACGTTAAAAAAGAAAGATAGGAAAATAGTAGACATCTCTCGAAGAAGTAGACATCTCGATGTGGAAAAACTGACTAGCAATGTCTCATCGTGACGTCTCCCTTAAACACCGGAAGTTGGGCGACGCACAGCTTACAATACGATAGTTTACAATGGTAACCTTCCACGGTGACAGACCATCTAACACGTTGAATGGAACTTGGAAATGTTCTCGGAATGGTACGCATTGACTTGGGCGAGATGTTTTACTCTCTATAGACGCGAAACCTGTGAAACGAAAGGTCGACGCCACGGGAGTTGCAACTTGTAACGTAGTTGCTCACACTATTAATTTGTCGCGAACACTCGACACTCGAAATGAAATTTCTATTTCCATCTCTATTAATGTATTTTATCTTCGCCACCATATTTTATTGCTAACAGACTAATCGATGAAAAGTTGACTCGCTCGATCCACCGCCATACTCGCAACCGAAATCGACAAGTTTAATGGAATGTTTTATCATCGCATCGCTCTGCATATTGTCGTTTTTCGATCCAGCTGCGATTCACGGAGGAAATATTCTCTCGCCATCCCATCGACACTCTCCGATCTGCATATAAAATATCGTTTTCATTCTTCATTCGTAATAGATTTATTCGCTTCGTCGTAACATTCCTTTCGTTCTTTGATTTTTGGACTAAATAATCTGGCTTTTCTTTTGAGAACGGATTGTTCAATATCTTGAAAGATACACACGCATATATATATATACATACAGGGTGGTTGGTAACTGGTGGTACAAGCGTAAAGGGGCCAATTCTACGCGAAAAAAGAAGTCGAAAATATGGAATAAAAATTTTTCGTTCGAGGCTTTGTTTTCGAGAAAATCGACTTTGAATTTTCGCTCGGTACGCGTACGGTACGTTATAACGGATCTCACTGTAGATCGTTGTCTCGATGGAAAAATAAAAAAAAAAAAAAATTTTTATTCTATATTTTCGACTTCTTTTTTCGCGTAGAATCACCCCCTTTCCGCTTGTACCACCAGTCACCAACCACCCTGTATATAACTCTTTGACATAGCAACTATTCCTAATTTATCGTACACATACGCGCGAATTAATTTCTTTCTGATCTTAAAAAAAAGTTCATTCTCCAAGAAGATTAACTTTCTCTATAAAAATATGAATTTTGGATAAATATCCGCGTTCCAACGATAATGAAAGCAGACGTTAACGCAATCGAATCGGTCGGCTTCGTCATAATAACGTTTAATGACCAAAATGCAAACTAGCCCTTACATCAACTTACCGAGCCATCGCAATTTATGGGGACATGTGGTGAATTCTGTTCAGTCGATCATTAACTCGGCCTTTAATTAAACGCACGTCTGGTTGATGCTTCATAACGATACGTATTTCTGCCTCAAAGGCGTCTCTCGTAACGACGTCGTGTTACGTCGAGCAGTAGTATGAGTTTCGAGTATTTCGTGGGACGTATCGCTGTATTGCTACACGATCCTTTATTGCATGTCAATTAATCGGATCTCCAATCGAGCGATGCTAATCGCTTTCTCTTTTTTTTTTCACAGAATTATTTCCTTAAAATACGAAGATCACTGGGAAAGAACACGATACATATGTTTCTCTTCTTTAAAAAGGACATATTGTATTCGCTGAAAGAAAGAGAAAGATAGAAAATGTTAGGATAGTTTTATAGTTGCAAGACGCAGTACGTAATAAATACTTTTCTCATTTTCTTCAAAAGGACAAGAAAGGGGAATGAGATTTGATCGGTGAAGAGAAATCAGGTAAAAAGCGGCGATTGAATAATTACCTTAGGATTAGATAATTGTAAACGGTACGTAACACGCGAGATGAGCGCTGTAATTTCGTGCAATTGTAATTATGTTTCACATTGCCAACTATTTCTAGCAGGAATTCCACCAACGATTACCTCGAGTGCCATTAATTTCCACGTTAATCTTTCGGCAGGTGCATTATTATTTGTTTGAAAATTGTCTTGGATCGTTTCAGACGAATTTATATTGCGTCGATGCAATTGTATCCTTAATGGGTTAAAAGTATCTCGAGAATGAAAAGTTTGAAATTTGCGGCTGATTAAATGTTTAAGTTGAAAAGAGAGAAACGTATTCGCCAAGTTTCCTGCGATTTTCGTAGAAATTTTCGATCATGAATGAAAGTAGGGGATAGACGAGAACGAAGGATAAGCCCTGTGCTTGCGGAAACGATATGAAATATCTGTTTCAGATGCAGGGAACGGGGGCGGCGTGCTAGGGTGCCGTTTGTCAAACGTTTGGCACACTGCCGAATCCTGGCTCGTGTGCACCTGACCCCAAGTGCAACAAGTACAATTAGGGAAAGCAGAACTTACGTGAACTGACCTGCGCACCATCGACCTCCTGCAATCGATATAGGTAGGACAGTGTCGGTGAAATTCTGCTGACCGGAATCCAAAGGAACCGCTTTGCCACCGATGGACCATCGTTTTCGATGTTCCGAATCTAATTGTTCAACGTTGAATCCAAGGAAACTCGCGGTCTATGATTAATCGAGCTTCGTTGCTCTGGATTCCAGAATATATGACTATTTTCGAGGTTTTGCTTCTTTTGTCTGATCGTAGAAATTTCATTTTCTTGCTAACGACGGATGTTAGTAAATTGTTCTTCAAACTGATACTTAATTACTAATAATGATACTAATTACTCTTCTTTCGTTAGATACACTTTAATCATCTTTTTTGATACTTTGTAGGTTTTACTAACTGTAAATAATATTTATACGCGTTGTATGTGTTAGACGAAGAATCTTGAAGTATCTAAGAAAAATTGGAAATGCGAATATTTATTAATAATCTGGTAGTAAAAGATACGAATGGAATAATTTAGAACACGAAGGAATTCTACAGTAACTTTTTTCGTAAACGAGTGATAGACGAATAACACTCGAAAACACACAGCTGTCACAAAAATTCCCAATTTTAAATTTAATCAATTTCCCATTGATGTGTTAGATTCTCATCGGAATAATCAAAACACTCAGCTCAGTCTTCCAATCGGAAATCGATCATTTCCTCCTTCGATCGTCGTGAAAAGTAACTCCCAATCGTCCAATCTACCAATTTTCTAAATCTCAGGCGAAAAAAATATCTTAAATATTTTGATTCGTCCCACTGGCAACGATGATGGGGCACTTTGCGCTTTGTTTATTATTCCGATGCGACGATCTCGTAAGCACGGCATTTCGTATAAATTACAGTCGCGAACCAGGCGCAATTTCACAGCGTCGCGTGTCGGAATTTGTCCAACGCTTGGTAAAAGTGTTAAATCACCGGGTTTTTTCGCAAGCTGGTGAGAATATCTCGCGGATTCGCAGAACCTTGTTCCCTGATGCCTCATTTCGTTCGCTTAAATCCATCCCCGGCTGTGAGTTATTCATTTCCCAGCAAATATTTTGCGCGAATAAATCCCAACCTAGCGAATTGAGTTCCATGGAACGTGGAAACTCGCAGAGAAGAAAAGGCGTATTTGAGTAGACGCAGCTTGTCTGACGGATGTCGGATTATAAGGGTGGCTTTTGATTCTTGCGACGAAAGGGATGATTAAATTTGGTAAATGGGTGGCTGTTATCGCGCGAAATTAAACTTCCTTATATATAAATATATCTACGTATTTCTTATATTTTATACTCTAAACGTTTTATATATTTCTAGATTTTATGCACGCGCCTCAGGCAAATGCATAAACAAACCGTCGATCAGGTTACAAGCAGTAATACTATAAGTCTCTTCAACGGTGAAATTAATTACAATATCTCTAACCATTCATCTAACCAAATACTAACCATTAATCACATACCGATACGTACAACTACAGCTTGTTTCTAATCCTATTGTTCAACTAGGAACCATCGCATAAAGAAAACACACAATCTAATAAATCCCACTCAACGTTCATGCATTATGCGCCAAGATAACAGAAATACATACATCGATCTGTCTAATCGAATTTAGCCGCGCGATCTGTTCAATAAACCAATTTCCTGTACGTTCGATTTCAACAAAACCAATGGTAGCGCACTTTTTCCAACCGTATAAAAGCCTTTATTCTATATTTTCCATTTATTCTGCCATGTTGAATGATTTCCTGTCGATTCTATATTTTTATCTAGTTGGAATTGGACAAATTCACGTAGATATACTTGATGGAATATCAAGTTTAATTTCGTCGAAAATAAAGCAATCAAGTTAATTTCGTGATTCTTGGTTTTCTTCTTATTTTAAGCCGTACGATCTGTCTGGTTTTAGTCGTAACACGAATTTAAGGCCACGTTGTACGGACGTAGGGTGCGGAGAACGTGTCTCGCGGATCGAAGCCTCGCCGCATTTCCTCAGTTAGCGAATCTCATTACCGAAACGCATTGGCCGCCGGTCGGCGAGCGTCATATAAATTTACAACACAATATCGCTTTATCATCGGCCGACGTTCGCTGAGTTATGGAACGACGAGGGACCCACGTCAGTGTTCGCCGCACACCAAAGTGATATTCCACGGAATCGGCCGCGAGCTGCTCGCGAAATTGCGATTCGTCCCACGTGTGCTGACGCGTCTCACGTTTTGTTATTCTCTGCGGGGAATGGTATTTTCTTGGACAACTACCGGTGGATGAAAGTGATATATGATTGACTCTGGTGCTTAAATATCAATCGCGAACCGTAGGAGTTTCGATGCCGAGTTATGTCTTGTTTGAGTTAGTCGAGTTATAACTCGAATTTATGTAGACTGAAGTTTCTTCTATATCTAATAATCCGTACGGATTATTCTTCTATATCTTCTATATCTATTTCTTCTATATCTAATAATCCGTACGGATGTCATATTTACTCGACTTGAGATATTGTTTTAAGTTTCAAGCGACGTTTTCATTAGTCAAGTTACCCGACATCGAATCATTTGAAACACTTTTTCGATGTAAATTTGTTCATACTTGAAATATCTTGGAATTTCTATATCCTTGTTTTCATTAATCAAATTAATTGACTTTCATTTTCAATACTTTATCGATGTGAGTTTGTTACTTCGCTTCGCTCGAAACACGCTTCAAGGTTTCCAGCGAAGTTAGGATTCTTTCAATCGTTCCTATTTTTCTACGTAATTAAGCGACGTAATTCTTCGATATTGGCAAAAGTTTGAAAGAAGATCGCAAGATTTGTGTTGCCCTTTTATGGAGTAAAAAATTTCATCCAGTGATCTCAGGTTTTTAATCCTCGTGTTAAACGCGATGTGCCCGGTCGGGTTTGGAATTTCGCTGGTGGTCAGGTATCGCTAAAGTCGTCAATCTGGCCGATCTGTAGGCAGTAGGTGCTTTAACCTGGATAGCAGAACTGGTTGTGGCAGTAGTCTCACGTATCACACATGTAGATTCGAGTTTTTGTAGATTCTCATTCGAAAGTGGAATTGTATCTCGAAAGTATTCTCATTAATCTCTTGTCTTGCATTATAATATCCAGTCACGTTTGGATCGGGGCAAATCAGACTTTGATTTTAATTCAATATTACGACAGCCACAGATTGCTGAATCATTACATTACCGAATTACAAATTCTGTACGGTATTTTAATATTTCGCTAAAGTAGTAAATAATTAATTTACCTATACATAATCACACATGATGCACACTCAAAATCGCTAAACATTTTCAAACACATCAATATATCAGAAATTATTTCATCTCCTTCCGGTTATTTATTAATTCAGAAATCTACTGCCACTTTACTTAACTTGCCCGTAAAAACGTCCAACCCTCGACGAAGACCATCGCCTTATATCCTCAGATTGATCGACCAAATTTCCCTCGATGATTTTTACGACTTTACACTCTGCGTTCGATTGGGTACGAAACGCGTCTAGCACCAAGAATGAGGATGAAAGAAGGATTCCGTGGAAGACTGGAAGCGTCGCCTCCTTATCGAATCGTATAGGCGGATCAATAGAAACGAACGTCGTTGGGCCTGGTGAAAGTCTCTCTCTCATGAGATACGCGAAAAAAGCTGCTGTATCCACGCGAGAAAGTTGTGCAGCAGCGAGTATATATATACGGCTGACACGATTTTCCGTCACGTATTTTATAACACCGTCCGCGTCCACGTTGCACATCGTATCCCTTTCACATTCTACAACAGCGTTTCCTTCTTCTATCGCCGCGACCCTCTTTCTCCGATTTTCTGAATAGATTGCGATCGATACCGTGTCTGTGCCATTCGATCGTTGTTCCTTGCAACGACACTGGAAATCTTTAAGAATTTATGATGTTGGCGACGAAATTTTCTCAAGGAAAAACGAATTCTTTTCCGACGTATATTAATAACGGAATGAGACGTATCTTTATGTTAAACGTACGACGAAAGCAGATTTATTCTTATTTTGCTATCTTTACGAACATTAATGTTCATATAATAATGAAGAACAGATTAAAAATCGTAAGTCTCGTCGAAAGGGACGTACAAAGGTAAAATATTCGAAATAACTCTATATTCAGAGGTTGTTTCGCTATCTTTATGAATAACCTAAACGTGTCCGCAAATTTTTACCTTTCCTCGGAGGGTGCTAGAGGCACCCATCACAATGGCAGAAGATTGATCGTAAGAATATTCAGCAAGTAGGCGCAGAGAAGTCTTGTCGTTGTTTGAAGTTTCAAGGCTTTTTAAAAGGAACATGTTACGCTTTCACTTCGTTCTTCAACTTCTCAGCTTCAAACAAATGCAAATGGTTTCGGGAAAATTCCAAAGCCATCGTGTCTAACTTCGAAACAAACAATCGGAGAAAAATATGCACTTGTATCTTCCTATGGAAATTCATGTCTGCGCCAATCATTTGCATATGTTTAACATATCTTACCCAACTGTTTTGCAATTTTATTTCGTTCAACGAACGTGATAATCGTTTCGTATCCAAAAGGAACTAGTCGATCCCTCTCATGATCTTCTCTGAGTACGGTAATTTCGTTCGAAACTACGAGTACGTATTATCTTTCCTGACCAATGACGGTAATTAAAAGAAAGCATCGAATCGGAAGGAACGGAGAAGGAAAACGATAGCGCGGATGCTGGATTTTTTTTCTACGCTAGCGTGATGGCTTTTGTTGGAAAAACTTTTCCGTCCAACGATGGCTCGCATTGGAAATGAATCGTGTTTGTGCATGCATCGGAAATGAATAATCCAACTTTCGAGCGAGCTCCTATTACAGAGTCGGTTTTCACTTTGAAACTTTTATCGACGCGGACCTCTTCTCGTGCGTTGTTCGACGATTATGCGGCGTTAATCCGCCACGAAATTTATTTGCACGACGGAATACGTGTCTATCGTGGACGTACCGTTGTTATGCACGTCGAATGAAAAATTCATTGGACATTTTTCCGGACTACTTTTGACGTTTTGCAATATTATCTTGGGATAAACACATTTTTTTTAATATGACTTTTAATTGGGACGTATCGGAAAGCTGTTACAAGGTTATTTGTATCATCCATTTTCTCCCTTTCTTCTCTCTCTCACTCTCTCTCTCTCTCTCTCTCTCTCTCTTTCTCTCTCCATGCTGGTGAGTAAATTTGAGAAAGAATATATATAGTTTATTTCGCGATTATAATTTTGCGAGGCAGCATTAAAATAATCGACATCTTGCACCGTAATTTTTGAGCGAATTTATTTTAAATGTTGCAAAGCGCGGGAAACACATGAAACATAAAGGGACGGTAAAACGTTGGTAAATATGTAAATACCATCCAGCAGGCGCAGAAATACTCAGAAAATAAATTAAAAATGACGTAATAAAATAAACGCTGGTTGAAATATCTCTTGCATTGCTTTATACGGTATATCGCAGATTGCGTTTTAATTCTATCAATTCTTTTGTTTCATTCGGCTCTCTATCTTTCAAAAATTCACGGTATTATTCACGTTTCAAACACATAATTAAAAAGTCGAACTCGCATTTGCAAAGTATAAAAATATCTCGATATTTCATTCATCGAATTCAGTTTGATAGTATATCAAACATTGTAAAAATCATCGAATGCGCTCATACTCTACCTGCATGATTTTATTCCAGAATTTATTATTCGTCAGATTTATTTTCTCTCGTGCCCATTAATTCTCATCCTTGTAACATTCTATACAAAAACTCCCATTATATAACAGAAATGCGGCTGGTTATCGAATTAAAATTGCCAGTAGGGTACAGAGTACATATTAGGTTGATGCATATGAAACGTCCTCTGCGAACTTTGAATCTCGAGTGTAGTCATACAGTAGCTACTCTAAATCTTTCACAGTGTAGTCATATAGTACTTACTCTACGTTTCACATCTTAAATGTTAATTCAGTGTCTGAATCAAACATTTTGACATTCAGAACGAGATCCTTTACAAACGAAAACAAATTTTGTTAGCTTTATCAGCCAGCACCTTCGATTATCCTGTTGTAATAATCTTAAATTAAGAAAATTCCATCCGAAGGAAAAAGAAACGTGATATTTCACATTTGCCAGCATAATGTCGTTCGAGACATTATCGTAACGACGAACACGCGAAACTGCTTTCAGGATGGCCGATTCGCGAAACTCTGCCGCGGTTTGGGGTTCGCTCGAGTCGATACTCGTTTATTATAGATTTTAACGTGCACACCGAGCCGGCTAATTCCATTTGCATCCTAGCGCGCATCAGTGTGTCACTGACAACGCAATTATACACGTCGAGTTCTCGTTACGTACGTCGTTGAAGACAATATCGGCCGATGTAATCAAGTTTTCCTAACAATACAGGTAAACGAATGCGGTTGGCTAACTAAAACGACCGCTACAATGAATTTTCGTCGATGGACAGCGGCACGGTTCACCCTCCGAACCAAATAACCCGGTGGGGTTCGAATTCGGTTCTCCCTTTCTTTCTTTTTTTTTTTTTCAGAAAAAAAAATTCAACCGCCGAATCGACGATTGGAATTCTGGATTTCGCAACGTTGTGAATTTTTATTTCGGAATTTTTATTTTCATAGACTGTGATTGCTATTTGATGTTCCGTTGGAACAATACAATTTCGAAGAATAGGCAAATAATTAAATAGCAAGGATGTATTATTGATCTGTCCGCAAACGATAAAGGGCTTGGCTAAACTCCCAACTATTCAATTCTCGAAGTTCTACTCTGAAGATTATAAAAAGAAACTAAAAGTGTCACAACTACGTGGAACTTGGTCAGCCTCTTCCGAAACTGTCAAGAACATCTTCCAAGTTCCAGTCCTGAAACCATCCAAACATTCTCTCCGGAAGGATCTTCCAAACCTTCGATTGCAAGTTTGTTCACACTCCAGACTTGCATGCTCGAACTTCTATCTTCAAGCGATTGTAACAGGGAACTAAAAACATCATAATCCACATAAAAAGTACAGTTACGAAAGTTTCGACTCTAGTATCGTTCAAATATTTCTTTGAAAATGATCTATGAAATCTTTCTCATCCCGTAAACGCTAAAAGTGTATTAAAGATATCAAAACTACTAACTTGTATCCGAAAGGATCTATCAAACCAACGATTCCAACTCTATATCAACTTGTTCGTAAAATCCTCTAGACTTTTATCCTCAAACACCGACCCTGAGAAGAGTAGATATAAAAAGAAATGAAAAACACGAAGATCAATCCACCTTCTCCCAAAACTATCAAGAACATCCTAAAACTTCTAATTCCGATCCTTCGGACATTCCACGAAAGGATCCTCTCCAATCTTCGGTTCCCGTATCAACTGATTCGCAAGATCCTCTGTACTTCTACTCTGGAAGAACTCTATGAAAAGAAATTATAAATATCGAGACAAATAACTCAAGAAAGAAAAAAGAAGAAGAAACCTGAAAGCTTCGAATCTAAGCTTACCTTCGCGAACCTATACGAAGCTTCGATTTTAAGTTTATATCAAGCCATCAGGCACTGCAAATTTTCTTAAACTTTTACCTCGGATTAAAAACGTCAAGACTAATCCGCCTTCTCCCAGAACTATCAAGAACATTTTAATACTTCTGATACCAATCGCTCGATCGTTCCACGAGAAGATCCTTTCGAACCTTCGATTCCCGAACCTATTCGCGAAATTTTCCACACGCTACCACCAACTCACCCATATATACTTGCACAAAAATTCGACCTGGCTACACCGGTAAAAAGCGACCAAAAAAAGAAAAAGAAAAAAGGGAGGCGTCAACTTATTCCACCGCGATTCGAATTCACGTCCTTTGAAAAGCATCCCTCCGGTTCGGAAAGCGACAAAAGCTTGGCATGAAAACAAGCCGCATCCGCGGTGGTGACGCCGGTGGTGGAAAGGGCAGGTAGAAAAGGCGAGGAAAAGCAACGGGAATGTTTGGGCAGCGATAAGGGGGCACACTGTGTGTTCCATCGAGAGCGGGAGCGATGTTGCGCGCGTCGCGACGCAGCGCTTGCGGAACGGCCTTTAAGGTCGACTCGAGCCACCGACGGCAGAATCGCGCGAGCCACAGTGCCACTCGGACACGCAGTTTCTCGACTCGCGACCCAACGATCGGCCGTGTCGTATCGTGTACCCTCGAGACCCGTCGTCTTCGTCGAGGGGACCGTGTGTTCACCTTCATCGACCGTGTTCGCCCCCGCGTTCGCCAATCCCCCCTTTCTGTTTCTCTATTCGTTTCCACCCTCGCGGTGTGTGTGTATGTATAAATACGCTTAACAAATTGAACACGATAACTGAAATTTTACTACACGTTTCGTTCTCGGAGCTACCTTTCGCGACTCTCGTGACGGTGTTATTGTTTGTTGTTACAATTTGCGTTATTGTTGATTGTACACCCTCTGTTGATTCGTCATCGATCGATTCCTTCGGTAATTTGGTTGTTGCCAGTTGTGTGGATTAGGCAGTGACCGGTGGTGGTGAGCGTTGAACGAACGTGTGATCTGTGTCGTCGGGGGAACAACTTTTGGAGTTGGACTCGGGATCGTGGGGAACCTTGCGCGGAGTGGAGCTTCTTCGGTGAGTCAAATATTTTTTATTTTATTACGTAAAATTCTTTTATGCGTGTTCTTTTTCTCTCTACGAAATTCCTTTTCGCGCGTGTATCTTGTGTGCGTTTATGACTTGTTGTTCGTTCGAACGGTCGAGAAGTATTCTTGTTACGTTTGTCTCGTTAACTTTAATAAATGAGTTTACTGTTTAGAAGTGAATTGGAATTGATCGTATCGTGCCTCGCGGAACATAGTGTTCGTAACACGAAGGGAAAATTATGAAACGCCGCAAAAGCGTGCGTCAAGGCAATTGTTTAATAAGTCGTCGACAAGCAGAAAACAGCGTATTCGTTTCTCTCAATATCTGTCGGACAAAATCTGAGAGTATCTCGAATAACATTTAGACACAGGTTCATTCGTATTCGAGTGCAGTGTCACGAGCGTGTAGGTGCATGAATAAACAGCCGGTCCGCGGCTGGTTCGGTTTTTTTTCCTGTTTTCGCGCGGACCTTGGTGATCTCGGCACGATGATCTCTGGATTTCGAGAATATCGTCGATCGTTGGTCTCGTGACCGGCTCGTCCCACGTTTCCATGGTCTCGATCTTGACGCGTCTCTTAACGTTCCTGGAAACCTGTGGCGCCTCGTGGAAATCAATCTGCTTTAATCAATTGTAGCCAAGACGGATCCAGCCGACTATATTCAGTCGGAGCTGTTCCTTTGTCCAACGAATGGATCGTGTCGTTGTGTGTTTATCAAACGTTGTTCGTCGAGGCGTCGATATTTACAAACCTCGAGCATACCCCGCGTGTTTCTTTCTTCTACCTATGCTTCTTTTCTTTTTTCTACTCCCATAATTCTTGGAAAAACATTTCGCGAGCCTAGACGCGTCATACCGTGTTTTCAAACGATTGTGAAGCCAAGGAAAGGTTATATAACATTTAGTTTCTATCATGTGATATTTTTAGAAATTTAAGTTTCTAAGTTTTCAATAATTCATAATTAGAACGTTAATTGCCTATAAAAATTATGTAACTACGATAATGGGTATGTAGAAGTCGGTGATGTTCGTCGTCTTAAAGAATACCATTTCCCGAACGATGCCCCTTCTTCTTTAAAACCTAATATTTATAGTAAATTGTTTCGTGTTTTACGAATTTTGTGAAGTAACGTGCAAACTTCCACGACAAAAAAGATTACAATTTGACGATTGTTCTGAACACATGCGTTCACAAATAGCCGACCGTTAAATGCGCATAATTGAGTTTTTTTAAGAACAAATATTCGAATCGATACTATTTGGCCGTTATTATACTATATATACTACTATACACCGTTATCCTGTAATTTGTGGACTTTTTAATTTTTTGTTAAAGACGTATGTTACTGTTTTGTTAGTCTACGCAATTGACGATGACTCTTTCGGGTCTTAAAATACCGTGCATTATTGAGAAACTAGTTTCGAGGATTATCGGACTCGACTCTTTTCATATTCGTTCAGAAGCTTATTTTCTCGTTAAAAGCCGATCGAATTCGAATTTAGCGGTTGATTCGAGACTATTCCTTTTCTGCCGTGATTTCCTATGAATCATCGAGCGGTATAATTGCGCTGTTCCAGCTTGAATCTGCTCGTTCGCGTTAAACGATTAATAACGTCGTTTTCTGACGATTCTCCGATCGGAAAACACACGCTGTTCGTTCCGTATAATGCGTTTATCTCTTCTCGCGCAGGAAAGGACGTTGTATTCATAACAAACCGCGATTTATCGATACGTCCTCCTCGTTGAAGCGTTTTCCAACGGCGTCGTAAACGTTCGAGGCTTCGTCTTCGCGTTGCTCGATCGACTAAGTACGAGCGACTCGCTCGTCGAAGCTGATCGCCGTGAATAATAAATAGGAACGCGTGTATTTTCTGCATTGATTAGCGGTTGCAGCAGCGGCTATTATCTACCGCGTATTTATCGCGAGATTAACGCGTCGCTGGACATACCAGCAGAAAAACGGCTCGCGTCGTCTCCTACGTTCGTCAGCGTGTAACGTTGATAACCTAATATCTGCGAAAAGAAACAAATTGTCAGCGAACGGTTAATGAACAGAAAAGAGAAAAAAATACGTTTCAGAATCCTGTGTTTCGGTGTTTGTGAGAAACGTGTAGCAGTGTACCGAGAAAATTTCATTCGTTAGTTGTAAAGAATAATTTTAATTATCCTATTTGAAAGTTTGTTACTTGGTTTAAATTTAATTATTTGTATCTTTACTTAGAAGCAGTACAGTATTTGGGAAAGATGAAATGAATGTGGAAAATCATTAGGAAATTATCAGAATCTTTCGGAATTATTTTATTTGAAAGTATAGGTTACCCCTAAGTTTGATAAAATTTAAGGAACACGTATATTGCGATTCATCCTGTTTAATACTACATGTTGTATTTACTACAATCAATCAGAATCATTCGGAGTTACTTTATTTGAAAATATAGGTTACCCATAAGTTTGATAAAATTTAAGGATCACGTATATTGTGATTCATCCTGTTTAATACTACATGTTGTATTTACTACAATATACGTAATATATACATAAAAACAGGGTGAATTTATGTTACAACCCGGTATAAGAGGGTCTGCATATCGCATTTCATTTTTAAAAATATAAAAGCAGATTATTTCTATTCTCATGGAAAATTTTCAAGTGAAATATTTTCTCTTTTGTTTGAAATTTCTATTTGCTTTGCCGATAACTGCGAGTTGCAACTCGCGTAAATCTACGGTACACGGGACCTACGTTAACGAATCTTAGCCTT
This sequence comes from Bombus impatiens, assembly GCF_000188095.3. NCBI lineage: Eukaryota > Metazoa > Arthropoda > Insecta > Hymenoptera > Apidae > Bombus > Bombus impatiens. The sequence goes on along the minus strand of NT_176740.1, from coordinate 541,916 downwards.
TCTAGAAAGAAAAATCGCGTTACATTAAAGCACGTGAACTTAGTGTCGACGCGTCAAACAATTCTCTGGCAATAATTGCTAGGGAAACTTCCGTTCCATATCCTCAATTTTCAACTGGCTCGTAACTTGTATAATCAAAAGATGCATTAACGCGCTCTCCATTATTAACGACAGCCTCGTTATCACCTGCCAAAGCCAGTCACTTCACCTAATAACGCTTACTAGGAAACAAAAACGAGAACAAAAGCTGTGAATTAACGTTGCAACCAAGAACAATGTAAAATTCGCGACGAGTCAACTTTCTCCGCTTCGATTCCTCGCCTGGGCGCGATGTCGCAAGCAGAAAATTCATTTTTTCTTTGCCAGTAAAAAACAGAGTTGTTTCGGCTGTCGTTGTGGAACCGGTATTCCCAGAAGGTCTTTCTCGATCGTACGACGATCGTCGTCGGTCGCTGACAGCGCTCGATCGTCGCCGAGCAAGAAGTCGAAAGACTCGACCGCTCCTCTTTTGTTCACGTTCCAGATCACGTTCGACCGGATTTCTGAGGGACTGGTAGCTAATGTCAAAGGCTTGGTCGTGATATCGATGACCATCGGCTCTTATCTATCAAACGATTCCGCTATTTCTATCTTAATGAAATTTATCGTCGATGAGAAATGCGTGTATCGTGTCTCAGGACAATGTAGAGGATCGGCGCAGTTGTACATTCGGATTTGATTAATACACTGCCTTCTTTCGTTAAAGAATTTTCCATCTAACGTTTCTCATCTTTCAGGTGAAGTTATACGAACCACTGAGACGCTAATTTGATTAACTGCATCTTTCCGAGTTTTTTAATTTCATTGGCTAGAAACGCGGTTCAGTGTCTTAAAAAATGTGCAACTTAACGATTTACTAACAGCTTTCGAATGCTAAATAGGGCATTTCAATTGATAATAATAGGAATAGCGTACGTAGGTATGCAATCTTATAACGCTAATGCCTGTGAAATTTGCGACGATACGCCCACGAGACCACGCGGTATCTCTAAAATTATGGGCAGACGGGCGTTTGTTTGATATCGTTTCGGAGCTCGCCAGGCGTTCCCTGTAATTGGAGTGGTGTACGTCGTAGTTATAATGTTTCTATAGCAAGTTTGTCAATATGTTTGTCTGGGAGAAATATAGGAGGTTGATTGGAAATGAATCGAATGGGAAGCAATTGGTTAATGAGTAATTATTTTTATTCAATGTCGCCTATAAATAAATGATTATGATAATTTTAATATATTGAAAGTGAATAATTAAAATAATAAAATTAATCAAGTAATTAATTAATTAAATTAATAAAGTAGTACAAGTATACGTTCTTTTTCATTTTTCTTTTTTTAATAACGAAACTATATTTTTATAGAGAGTTTTGTCACGAATGTTGAAACTTTTAATACGCAGTAACACGTTTAAACCTTTCAGTGGCATTCAAATTTTTCCATCAAAGTTTAATTTTAGCCGCAATATCTTTAAATTGAAGATTTTATCGTTTGCACTTTTCTTCCAGGATAAAACCAACGTATTAATTATACCGCGCCATACGCTTTCTTTCATAATTGCAAATTTAAAAACACGTAATTCTAACATTCAAGTTTCATATAAATGAAGTTCTCAATACCTTTTACATTACCGCGCAATTAGCTATTTAGAAATATTTCTCGAATCTACTCGCAAATTGCGTGCTGTTCTCCAGCTGCCCTAAGTGCAGACACTCGAGACATCTCTTCAACTTCTCACCTTCCGTTCCACGATTCTACGAATTCTCGCAAGAAATTCGCAAACTTCACGAAACATTGAACCGAAGTTTGTATTCTAATCGATCTGGCCACGATTTTTCGCTTTGAGAAACCAACGTTCCACGTCCTCGCACGCGAACAAGAGTCGTTGAACGAGCAAGGATCGTCTCTCGTCGATTTCGCCTCTCGTCTGTCGATGAGGCAAATAATGACAGTAATGCCGGTCACGATATGCTCAGCGTTGCGAGACTGCAACCTCAAAGTAACTGGCATTTTTCAACGGAAATACCGACAGCGAACCGTAGCTTCGTCGCATCAGCCCTTAGTGTCCGCGGTCGGTCTCTCTGTCAACCCGTAATCAGGCCAGCCGGTGTCTCTCCAGCGAAATGAAATTACCCGAAATTACGGCGCATCTACGTACACTACGAAGTAATCGTGAAACTCCTCTGTTGTTCCTTTGCCGTGTCCAAAGGCGAAATAACGATGTTAAAACAACGAGGAGGATTGAAGCGTGGAAAGAGAGAGGATATTCGGTATCTATGCAAACGCGCAACGCAGCTTCGTTTGATCGCCTTCGACACGATCCTCGTAAAATCTCTGTCAAAGGAGGAATTACTCGTCGAACGAATATCCAGATATTTTCGGGGAAAGCTACGTGCATGGGATAGAGATAAATCGTACGCATCGTGCACGAATGGAAAATCATGAATCTGGGTAAATTCGAGTTTTTAAGAATCCCATACGTTCAACCTATACTTAGACGATTCTTGTTGCAAAAATCATAGACCAACTCAAATCTGAGTTTTTAAAAGTTCGGTACATTCTCGCGTTTGATATATTCATCTTATCCTTCTAACGGTAATTGTTCTAACTTGTAGCAAACCAAACATCTACTCTCGGTTTTCAGCCTCCTTGCCATTTCCTTATATTCTTTCAGGTTCGCAGACCACTTCCGCTTTCCTTCTCCTCCATTACATTGTTTAACGTCTATACAAGTAGAGTATGACAGCTTTCTATTCGGTTGTTGCGTAGCCGCGATTGAAACGCGCGAGAAAGACGGCTTATCCTTTGTCACTCTATGATCTTTGACTCGCTTTCGCGTGTTTATGCAAATCGGTGTCCGTATTTCACGTGACAGTTCGTATAAAGCGGTAATCAAAGTAACCAGGACTCCCATAGGACGAAAAGGGGAGCGCAAAGTCGCTGAAGATGAACGCGAAATCCCGGAATATCTCGTCCCGCTGATTCCAGCGGCGAACGTGAGCGACGACACGAACGAATCTCTCCATCCTCGAGCTCGGGAGTCTAAGCGAAAGGAAGAAAGAGAAGGGCGTCCGACCCCGGAAAATAGTCGGGGAAGAATTCCCGGCGTAAATCCATCTTTTTCGCGGAAACTTCGTTTCGAGGTATCGGGCTGGAAGCCGGCTTAAGCGGCGCGAAGCTGTCAGTCTGGCGAGAAAGCACGTTCTTACCGGCTGCGCGGCCGCTTCCTTCTCCTCGTCGCTCTTTGCGTTTGTTCGCGTTGCGTCGACGATTCAACCCTCGTTGGGGATGCTCTTTACCGGTGAAGTTGTTCGTTTCGACGTAAGATCGTGCCGCGAGTGCACCGTTTTCCCTTTCGCTTTTGATGCGTTTAGAGTTGAGAGGATTCTTCTGATACGATCGATGGGATTTCGGAACTGTTTGAGCGATAACAGACTGGATTGAATCGTAAAGAGGGTGATGATCGTTGAAATGCAGGTTTCTTTGAGGAATTTCGTACTTTCGTAAGTACCGAAGACCAGTTTTCTGACTGATTGAGCCGTCTTAGGTTCTGATAATCTACTAGCAATTAGAATTTCTTTCGTTATATTCCAATCGTCATTCTCACTAGAAATTCACATTTTTTTTCTTTTTAGATTTTACCATAATATCACCTGGAATTATCCTATTCGCAAATATTCAAAAATTCGATTTCATAAATCATTTACCAAATCGCCGTTCCATCGAATCTTTTTTCTTTTATCACGGTTATTATTCTCATTAGAAATTTCAAATTTCCATAAGATTAATTAGTGCACTGTTTGGAATTACCTCGTTTGCAAATATTAAAAAATTCCTAATCCCAGATCTTAGAGTACTAATTCCTAATTCTAAAAATTATAGGGATTTAAAAAATCTTGTACCACGTATAATAAACCTGTAATCTCATAGAAGTATAACAAATCTAAGATCTCGTACATTGTCAGAAATTTGACATTTCCATAAAATTATGCCCCTGCAAGCTCTGGTACCGCCTACTCAGCGCCAGAAAATTCTAAAAAAGGATATCAAAGAACAAGGTAAAGGTCATCGAAACGTAACAGCACGCTCGAAAACGCTTTAGCTTGGTCGTGGAACAAGCAGAAGTGGTATCGATCAGGCAGCCGCGTGGCTATAGGCGCGACATAACGAGTGGAGCGGCGTGTGCAAGCTGTTGCATCCTGTACGAGCGACGCAGCTGCTCGCGCGCGGACACACGCGGGACCGTGAAAGGTACAGCCTCGCGAACGATACGTTGCAAGTCAATGTCGACTTCGTAATCGATTCATAATTTACGCTCGTCCTCTCTGTGTCGGCACCGAGGTAAAATTAGCGGTTTTCCAACTCGTCGATCCGCTCTGTGCAATCAAAATCCAGCTTTTTATTCCTGGGGTGGAACGATCGAGTTTGAGGCCTGGAGAAAATTGTCCGACGTTTAATTCAGTTCCCTCCTACCAATTACAGACAGTGTTACTGCTCTGAACGAGTTTTTACTGGATCCATAGAATGAAACGAAAGTAACGTAATTCTTTGGAAGTTGTATACGCGATGATTCGAAGACTCGATAACTTAACTATTTTATTATTTAAAAATTTTATAATTTTCCTATCGAAGATTTCGCTATTTGAAGATTTAACGCTTGAAGAACGACTGATTTTGCTGCATCGAATGATCGAACATTCCATGATGTAAAGATCACAAACGATCACAGAAGATTCACTCGCGCGTCACTCTGTCGGTTAACTTTTTCAAGAGAAAAATAATTTTGCAAAGAAAATTTTTGTAAAAAATATTGATAACATTAGCGATCCATAATAACATTCGTTTTATAGGATTTTAAAATCTTCGATTGCATTACTTTCGTGCAATACTCTAATCAACTTGACACGTTACGACAAATGAGAAACAGTATGCTCTGCACGCTACTCATTATTTATGAACGTGGTGAATAATGTTTCTGATAAATAACGACTCTTTCTATTTTTAGCAAAAGAATATTCAAATTACACTTCTTATCCCTTCGTCAAATTAATTTCTTACCATCGAATTAATTTGTTACCAAGGGAAAAATCAGGTTAGAAAAATGACGAACAAAAATTAATAATTCGATTAATTAAGATAAAAAATATACAAAGTAGACTAATTGTTACGACATTTGGTAGATGCAATTTTATTTAAATTCTTTTTCTTCGGTTGTTATTCATAAAGATATGAATTTGCATAAAAATTTAATCATTGAACAAATATATTAAATAAAAGATATATATTAACAAATATATTAAAATAGATTTCATTATAATTATTAAAAATGTTGCGAGATACCTGTGTATAGTATAATAGGTAGCGAACAATATTCGTGTCTCTTATACACTCGATCAACATTCTCACTTCGTTACTTTAGCACTTTGCAACTTCGTTCTTACCAGCGAACTTTCCAGCTAGTTTTTATGTGGAGCGCCGAAGCAGAAGTTTAGTTTCATGAAGATTGTTCTTCCTTTCTTTCGATCGTTAGATAGCGTGCGCTATGATGCGAGAACAAGATGGCACGGCCATTACATTTACCAGAAGATGCTTGAAATATTAACTTCGGATAAAACGATGTTCGTCGAACAACTGCTACATTCGCTGTTCATCGGAAGAATTAAAACTCTCGGGAGAGAATCACGGGAAATTGCACGTAAGAAAAGGGAAATTATATCGATGATTAATCGTCTCTCGCTTAGAGAACTCGTTTCTGCTACGTGAACCTTCTTGATCCTTCGTTAAAATGATTCTCTCTGACCTATGAATTCTTCCTATTAAATTCAATCAACTACAAAATACATTGGAAGTCAAAGCATTCGACAAGGAACTCGTTTAACTCTTTCGAGACTAATGGAACGATATCCTTTAAAAGTAACATTTAAAAAGATTGTTAGATTCTTATAACTTTTCCGACAGCGTTCAGGCATTCGAGCATTCAGAAAAATGTGATTGATTATATGAATAAAATAGGATAAGTTCCTTATGAATAATCGACATTTGTTATTTCTTACTGAGATATATACGGTTCTCTTTTCTTTTTGAAACACGATACTCATCCTACCGATCAATACCACATTTCTCTACTTAACCGATGCATTACATATTCAGTCGCAAAGAAATATTCCACTATATAATAAATGATTCTCTTTAAGTCTCATCGAATTTGCGATATACGGAATATAACAAAACGAATCAATTGACAAAAATGCTACAAATTTTCAGAACAATCTAATACTTTCTTTTTAATTTGAATAAATTACAACCCACGCTATTATATATACAGGGGCTATTATATATACAGGGTGGTTGGTAGCTGGTGATACAAGCGGAAAGGGGGTGATTCTACGCGAAAAAAGAAGTCGAAAATATAGAATAAAAATCTTTCTTTTTTAAAAATCTATAGTGAGATACGTTATAACGAGATGTGATAAGTGCACGCGTACCGAGCGAAAATTCAAAGTCGATTTTCTCGGAAACAAAGCCTCAAACGAAAAATTTTTATTCTATATTTTCAACTTCTTTTTTCGTGTAAAGTCACCCCCTTTCCGCTTGTACCACCAGTTACCAACCACCCTGTATATATGTACACATATTATTACGACTACTCTTCGAAGAAAATCGGTCTCGAAATGATTGACAACCGTCGGCCGTAGAAAATTTCCATGTTGCCGCAGAAGTTTCATTTCTCCTTATTTTTCGTCTTCTTCATCGACAACGTCCCCCTGTTTCGTTGCAATGCAGGTTCGTAAAATGGGAACGCGCGAAACGAGAATTCAGGGCGATGGTGCCCCTCTCTCTTTCTCTCTTTCCCTCAACTCTTGTGTGCATACACGCGACTCGACAGCCGAGAATGCTGGTATATGGGCGGGTATAGAGTTTCGAAACTCCTTTGGAACTTGTTCGCGGCGGAAGTGGCAGTCTCAGGTGAGATCGGTAACCGTGGCGATACTTGATTTTACGAGCAATTCGCATAGCATTAACGATTGCGTTTACACAGCTGCTTTCACCGTATGAGGCCAGATCTATTTTCTTCTCTCATCGTTCTACTGTTCCTTCTTTTCACATGCGTCCGTTGCACAGAGTATTTATGCGATTCCCCTCCGTATGCTTCTCTGCTTCGATTATTAAGTTTAATTGCCCGCGAGCAATGACACCGTAATGGGCGCGCGATGCTTGTGCTTCTTTGCGATGAAATACAACCACGTCTTTGGCGAGAGAGTTGGTTATTTCTTATGCGACAAAAAGAAAAAAAAAAATTAATACGCGAGGAATATTTAGCTCGAGAAAGTTTCTGATTGACAGTAGTATGAAATGTTGATACAATAATGTCGAAAAGACTATACGACTACGCAAGATAGTATTGTTTTGATTCATAGAGTCTCGAAAGATGATAATTTTCATCGACAAGATCCTCAGCATTTTTTAACAGTAGACAAATTAGTTGCGTTATTTTAAGACATCAAGAAATTGATAAAAATTATTGTCGCTAACGGATATAATTATTCGCAAGTTTTTCACTCTAACGAGAGATGAGTATTTTTACTGTTTTACTTAAGCTGATGACACATGGTTTTCTCAGTTTGAATGAAATATCGGATAATGGAAAATTATTTTGCAAGAGGCAGCGATAAAGAAACAAGTAAAATATTTATCTAAAGAGTACAACGATATAATTCAGAATTTCATAGCATAGGAATACTTTTGAAACAGCCTGCATGCGAATATCGGCGTTCTCAGGAGGTTAATGATAGAAACCGACCGGAAGTCGTATCGCGACGGGAAGAATCCGGAGAATTCCATGGAGATCCGGTGCAATAACGGGAATTACATTTGGTCGGTGCTATGAGAGCGACCCTGGCCGAGCGTGCGACTTCATTTCGCTATTCCAAGACCGCCGATAGCGGCCGGCTCGACGCCGATAAGCACCCACGTGTTGATGCACGACGCTCGTCGAATGAAGTATAGGTTTTATAGAAGAGAGTCGCTGCTCGAATCGAAATCTGCCCGATATTAGCCTTTTCACGTGTGCACCTTCGAAATTCCCGTCTCTTTTCGCTGCGATATGAACGTGCTTTTCTGCTTCCTCGAATAGAAAAACCAGCCTCTGACTCTTTCCTATCCCCGATGGAAAATGGAGACGTGGAAAAGACGAAAGATGGAAATGGATGGCGGACATCGCGACTAATTATTGATTTATTAGGTTGTAATATACGAAACTGTTCCAACATCGTAAATTCTTTAGCTAAACAAATTTACATTTACGCGTTCGGTATTGAATTATTTTCTAATTACCGCGTACAATATAATTGTTGCAACACAGAGCGTGGAAGGATCGAAAACGTTTCCGAAATTCGATTGCAAATTTTTCCTAATAAATTGTCAATCGAGTTTTAGATCTAATTTTTATCATATTGTGTTTATTAGGTTGTAATATACGAAACCGTTCCAACATCGTAAATTCTTTACCTAAACAAATTTACATTTACGCGTTCGGTATTGAATTAGTTTCTAATTATCGCGTACAATACAATTGTTGTAACACAGAGCGTGGAAGGATCGAAACGTTTCTGAAATTCGATCGCAAATTTTTCCTAATGAATTGCCAATCGAGTTTTAGAGTTAATTTTTATTATATTGTGTCATGATTGACTTCCAAATTGAATTTTCGGGCTGCATCGCACTTCAAGCGAACGGGCGATAAACTGATAAATTCGCTCAATCATTTGTGTTTCCTAGAAATTCTTGTAATTTTTGATGTTTGTGAAGCGTGATTTTTCCGTCATATTAACATTTGCTGCGGTAACAAAAATAAGGCAATATATCTTTAACGGAACTATTAATTATTCCGTATCGATCTTCGTTGTTACGAAGTAATATCTACTTCATCTCATCTCGAACGCTAATTTAGATATCCTATTGACTTTACGCAGCATAAAGTTCTTCTTATGATTGAAAAATCATTCCTCTCTTCAGTGGCAGAAATTTGCTACGTCGATAGAGATGAACTTCGATAAGATTCGTTGTATCATGTTGTTTTTCTTTGTTGGAAAACTTTCATATATTAAATATTCTGCTGACTTTACGTTGTCCTACATAAGTCAAGCTTTTTATTATATCTGCAAGACCTTTTTCCTCTTGAATAGCGGAAATTTGCTTAGAAAGCGTAGCCTATTGCACCATTCAACGTTAATCTGGTACAACCTTATCCATTCTGGTTTCCATTGAACAAAATCTTCTACTATGTATTTAGCGTTGCCTTGTTTCAATCGAATAGATAATGACAAGATCGCGACACTGTTAACGCAGCGAAAGTTTCTCGTTCTGACAGAACTTTGAATGTAAAACATCAAATGATCGTACTTCTTTCATCCCTTCCTTCTTCATTAACGTTGTTCAATAATTCTGTACAAATAGCAGAAAAAATCAATCGATGGTTAAGATAGTTTGAAAAGAGACAGTTTCCTGCATTCAAAGACAGTACGTCTTCTGAAAAAAAAGGATGATATTTTACTAATGATATTTATGAAATTTTTTAAGCAACTAAGGATATATTTGACATTATAATAATCAACATTTTTGACGAGCAGAGATATACGAAAGGTCAGCTTTACATTTTTTATCTTTAGATTCATATACACGTTCTATTTATATCTACACTTCAGGTTTGCATAAGTAAATACGCACAGCCTATTACTAGAAAAAATGATATCTCAATAATTTCTACCCCAATAAAGCACGAATATATCGCTTTTGAGATGCAACAAATTTCCCAGACGAGCTTGACCATTTTAAAAGTCATCGCTTTGAACGGCCGCATTTTTCCTCGTTTTTCAGCAATTACTCCGTTCTATCTGAGCTTAAATGGAAAACCGATAGTCTCGGGAAGAAACGCGATCGGAGAGACAAAAAAAAAAGAAAAAAAAATACGTATCGAAACGGAGAGTGAAACGATGTATATTCAAGCTGTTCGCTCTCGTTCGAAAGACTACGGGGAGAAATGTAGGACAAAGCGGTAAAATAAATCATCGAGCGACAGAAAGCAGGAGACAAGAGAGAGAGAGAGAGAGAGAGAGAGAGTGAGAAAGAGTGAGAGAGAGAGAGAGAGAGAGAGAGAGAGAGAGAGATAAACCAGTCGAAACAGAAACTCGGGCGAAAAATCGACGATATATTATCGCGTTCCGCAGAACTGCTTCTCTATGGATATAGTACGTTTATCGATTTCTCTGGAAAATCGAAGGCTACTATAGCCGAATGAAAAATCCATAGGTCGAGAGAGATTGTTCAAGGGGAGAATGAAATGCAGCGTAACGGGATGGTCACGAGATAATTCCATAGCTTTCGTAGCTGCTCCAGTTCTCTATGGTGTCAAGGTTGCATCGCAGGGACCTTACCAAAAGAAGCACTAAAGCAACCTCTCTCCCCGTGCTCCGATTGAATTCACCGAAGAATCGATATTCGTTCGTTTCACTCGCTGCATCGTGAAACGACAGATCGTACGCTGGCTCGTGAAACTATTTCAACGTTTACCATAGAAAACTTGTATGTCCATATTGTACGTGTTACAGGAAACATTTTGAAATTTCGTTACTATTATTGCGAGACACGACTATCGTGATTATATTGGTTGAATTTGAAAAAAACCTGTAAATTTTGTCTATTGTACATGGAATACATTTTCAGATTGTTTTAACACGATACAAGATATTTATCGCATGTATACATAATTTTGTGAAAATTAAGTTTAACCATATATAGCGAATCCTAAATATAATCTTCCAAAATATTCAGATTTATTGATATAATGTATACCTGATTGCTTTAATACCTTCACGATCTCTGCGAAATATAAACTCGTACTAAATATCTTGTACTTTCTATACGTGTTTTCAGAATTGTCTTAAATTTAAATAATATAATCGCGATACTCGAGTCTCACAACAGTGCTAATGAAATTTCAAAATGTTTCATACGACGCACATAATATATTTATAAGCTGTATCTGCGTGTATTCGAATAATTTCGTGAGCCTGTGGTGCAGCATCTGGTTTGAAGTTACCGAAATTTATTGCTAATTAAATAACATTTTTCGTAATATTCTGCTGAGGAAATGGATGCTGTATCTCCTTCGGAAACCCTCTCCAGAAATTCTATTTATACGCTGGCACAGTATGCAATTGATAAAAAATTCCAATATCGCGCCGTATATTTCGGAGTTTTTTACTTTACGAATGAGGAGAACATTTACGATGCTGTTGCACGTGGATCGTTGAAAAATGTGACGCAGACCAACGTAATATACCGTCGTTACTCTCTATCGATTACCGCCGCTACTCGCTCGTGTGCCCGGCAATAACGTAATTTGCGGTTCCTGAGAGTGCATCGTGCCACTTGACGCGAACACGGCCCTTCACTCTTGATGCACTTCCTTCGACGTTGCAGTTTGCATAGGTGCGACGCTCTGGCTCCCTATAGTGACGTCGCCCATTAAAAAAGACGTGTAGCGATTTTAAATAATCGAAATTGTTATTCACAGTTGAAAAACTTAGGAAAGTAAATATTTTAAATTAAAAAAACTTTCGATAACTATACGTATCGAAGATTGTAGGAGAAAAATACGACAAGTACATTTTTCTTGATTTCTTAACTTCGATGTTACTTAATTGCGTTAATGTTACATACGACTAAGCAGAAAAATGTTAATTTAATATAATTGAAAATGAAAACTTGCCAGCTTTAAAGATGAAATCGTTTAAAAACAGCTAACAAGTTGAGCAACTTTTGTAGAAGCTGAAGCTTCCATTTTTTCTTCTTCTTCTTGTTGCTTCTGTATAACAATGTAGTGCCATGTCCGTACAAAAGCCTAGAAGAACCAATAACAGGTGACATCAAATTCAATTTACCAACGACCCATTGAAATTCTCTCTGTAAAATTCACTCTTATAATTCTATAGACGAATTACGTAAGGAAATTTTATTTCTCCAAGACGTTATATATTTTTACTACCAGGGAAGAAACATTAATCGGCGTAGATTGATGATAAAAGCGACCCGCATTGATGAGACAGTCACGCTTGCCTACGATCGAGCAGGGTCTCGAGATTACGTTCGCACACGAGCGAACCAAATCGTTGTCGTTCGACGATGGTCGCGTAGCGTGGCCCTTATCAGCGTCATGCACACACGTGTCTACACGTGCTGGTTGGGTGATAAGCGCGACAAAACGTCACTGTTCTCCCGTGAAGTGCGAGAGAGCTCCGTTCGTCTAATCACCGGGTACACTGAGTGTCTCTCGTTCCCCTATCCTCCACGTTGGCGTGTTCTTGACACCGAAGGTGTTCGTTCTGGATGTAACACGAGAGTTTATGCGATGGACTCCAGTGTGTCGTTGATCGAGTGACTACGTATGAACCGCTGAGAAGCTTCACTTATCAACTGCATATATCAAAATGTAAAGAAAAGTGGTGATATTACGAAGTCATCACTCTTTCAAAATTTATTGTAGAATTTATGATTGTTTATGGTAATGGAAGGTGGTAAATCTTATAGGAGTCTACCAGAAATTCTTCAAAGTTCTTTATTAGAAATATATTGTTCCGTACAGCGACCCAGTCATTACACGCTCGTCCATTTCTTCGTCCACGACAACCCTTCGAGAATAGAAGTTTCTAATATTCTAAGGCAGCCGTATACACCTTTTTCTAGTTTTATTTCTCTGTCTACGCTTTTCTTAACATGTCCACTCGATCAGCAATAATCTTCAAGAAGACGTTACTGCCGTGTCGAAAGTTAACCCTTGCTTTTACCTTGAGTACCTTAGTTTTACGGTGCATTCTTTAACGATATATTTACAGTTTATTACGGTTTATTAACGGTAACGTTAACGTCCCGTACCCTCGAGTGACCGTTAGTTTGAAAATGGTCAGTTCTCATCTTGCCTACCAGTTTTTCCTATCGATTAGCACCGATAGCCGCTACCCTTACTGCCTTAAAGAAAATTGCAACTCAATGTTGAGGGTGAATCCGCTTGTTCTATGTTCTACACAGTCCTATCTCAAGTTTTCATCTTTTCCACATGCATCACCGATACCTCGCTTGCACTCAACTCTCCGCTCAAGAAATACAATAAAACGACACCGCTCAGCCTACACTGAACATTCACCGTACACCGAGTCTTGCAAGTTGCTCTTTGTCAAATAAACGTTAACACCCTGTGTCAGATTCTATCTAAATATCCTTATCATCTTAATCGAGATAGGAAATTCGGCTGATTCGTGGCGCCGATCCTAATCGAGACGGGAATTTACGACTCTCGTCGACGAGTCACTGAGACTGCAGACGCGACTCCCCGGGAACACAGTCGAACATTTATTTATATACGTGCATACAGAGGCTACGAAAAGTATTTGTAAAAGTAAGTTGATTAGATGTAATTATAATAAATCGCGTAGTCAGTTAGATAAGAAATCTGAACTTTTAAATGTTTTTTTTATTTTTTATTTTTGCATAACGTACATGGAAGAGCTGAAGCATTCCTTTCCAAAGACTTATTCAGACATAACCAAACAGTACAAGACGCTTTGTCTAATGACGAAATTTATACGCAAAGGGATAGTAATCCTTGAAGCGAGCCAGTGTACCGTACACAACAAGCTGTAGAAGTCGGCTACACTTGGTTATGTCTATAACGACGAAGTTATTCACGATTACGATTTTAATCCTTGTAAACGTAGACGTTGGCGACAACAGGAAGTTGAGCAATTCATTTCCATAAATTTCCATTAATTAATAATGGAAATTTTACTACGTAGACGCGAGTACAAATAGCACGCTGTTCGTTGCCACGATTCGTGTTATTACGTGTCCCTGTATACTAAATATCAAACTATCGCATAATATCGATGATAAAACTGCGAAGACATGATTTCTGAATATTGCTGAAAGATCGTATAGAGATTGGAATAATAGCAATATTCTCAAAGTGAATACTACTCCAGGCAGTCAACTTTTGATCAAACGTAATCGTATTTAGGTAATTAAAAATATTAAATTCTTTATTAAATGTACTGTTATCTGTACTAAACTTTCTGAGATATAAAATGTTATAATATGAATATAAAACATATGAAAGAGTCATATGAGTCTGATATGAAGTAAATACAAAAACGAAGATATTCATTCATTATCCCGTAGAAAATAATGGAAGAACAGAATGTCACAGGGAAAAAGGTATTTGGTTGATAAAAAAAAGTTCAAACAATATGAAACCTCGTTAATCCTATCATCAATGAGAACTTTTCCCTGGCAAAAACTTTGTTTGTTAATTAGCTTTGCCGTGATAATAAACGAAAATTTTGCACACATGTTTTACATTTTAAGTATCCAGGTCAAAAGGTGAGCTAAAAGACAGTTTTCTAAATTTGACTTTTCAGTTGAACAATTTACTCCAGCACGTTGCATTAATCGTTCATTTTATCCGAATCAAATTTCGATTATATAAATAACGTCGATCTTGTAACGAATATTTTTGCATCTATTTTAGACAGCGAATTATTCATTTTGTCAAGTATCAGAGTTCGCTTCTGCTATTAACGTTTCATTTATGTTATAACAATCTACGTCACAGAAACTGCAGCATTTTTAGTTAACGTAATACCATCGCGTTTAGTTGGAAACTCTTTGCCAAGAGAAATAGATGGTCCTTCAAACGGAATTGTCGACGCAGCGATCTGTTTTATACAATGCCGCTATTCGTCTGTTCGTGTAGAACGATTTTCTCGTTGACCAGGCAGCATACGAGGCAACCGAAGTCACTTTCGATACGGATGCTTTGCGTATCGACCGACGAATCGCTTTCTCGAGCAACGTTTCGCTTTAACGCCCTTATCGATTCACCTTGCGTTCGGCTAGACGGTATTCTTCGAATTGAGTGGGCGCGGAGGGACACGAGTTATCGAGCCACTAAAACTTTCATTTGCCAATCCACCGACGAATTTCGCCGTATCGATACTCCTACCATTGGACCGCACTGATCAACGTCTCTCCAACTTTTCGTTTCCATTATCGAAAGTCTCGCCGAGATACGCCGATCTCGTTCCTGAACAAATATAAATCACCGAGGAAAGGAATAACCGGAGATGTACGAAGCGTTTGCAACATTGAAGTGGCTTCGTTGGCAGTTTTTACATCGAATGCAATTTTTCATTCGTCGAAAGACAACTTAATTATGGGAAAATTAATACATCAAGTATGGGAAAGCAACAAGTAACAGAAATATTTCTACAAAGATAAGATAGGTCATTGCAGAGATTAATTCGTATGCCTACTCGGTACACGTTTCGCGAATAGCGAAAATATTTCTCAGGCCAACTTCGATGCCTCTGTATCCGTGTGGGCAAATGACATTTCTTTCCGCTAATTGTTTTTCGTCGCCTACATCGTTCCAAGGATTTGATCTTTCAAAGGAACAGACAGGTTCCAGGATTAATATTTTCAATAATACCTGTTGTGAATGAGGCAAGATTTAATAATAGTTCACAGCCAGGTGCGTTCCGTTGGCGGTAAAGTATTCAACGTTCATTCACGCCCACTTTGAGAAATTTGCCAGGGATACCTTGCTCGCTTATACACGTACATTGAACGCGTGAGTATGCAGAATAAATGTGCGCCTGGTGCTTTCAGTGTATTAAGCGTTAATGATCAAAAACGTTATAAAAAGTCCCTCGGTGTTACTTTATTTTAAAACAACGTATACCACGTAGCATCGTGAAAGTTTCAAAAATAAGAAAAAGAAGAACAATTTTACAAAATAATATTTTTTTTAGGCACTATACTGTAGGCACTGTGTATTTTTATCATTAGGAGCACACCAGGTATTTACAAAAGTCGATCCTCTTTAATTGGTCGCGCAGCGTGAATCGCGTCAGAAAAGAATCTCGTCCTCGGTGAATTTGTTTAAAATAAAGACTGTGCAGTTATGTCGCGCGACACAGGCTCCTCTCGAGCATTTCGCCGCGCGTAATAAAACTTTTCGGCTGGTTCTCAGGCGTCCGCGGCGAGCAAACGGAAACTTCGCTTCCGACACGACGACGACATTGCGAAAACTTTCGAGGTCGCGTTGCTTTCTGGATTTCACCCTCGTCTCTGCCGTGTTGCACAGCGACTTCCTCGCTGGTTTGTAATCTCGCAAATGGTCGGGTCGAGGAATTTTACACGAACCGTTTAAACCACGACTCGGCCAATGGTAGAAAAAAATCAATGCGTCTGCCGCATTCCTCTTCCGCTTGTTTCGTGGCCGCCGGCGTTTGATCACGGAGGATACGTTCCATATTATCGGCAGATGATTCATCAAAAATATCCACGTATCGGACGAAGACGCGAAATCGATCACGTGAAACGTGCAATCAAGCTGTGCCGAGCCTGTTAGAATTACAAATTTCTGATGCGAAATGATGCCAGAAGGTCGATTAATCGTTAAGCAAGGGATATATTTAGAGCGTATTTGGAACAAAACAGGTTCAAAGCTTGACGCGCAGTTCTTTTTCTCTGCCAGTTATAAATACATCATCAACGCTGTTTTTCTTATATTTGCTCTTTCTTTTTCCAAATGTGACTATTCATTTGCCTAATCGCGTGATCTGTTTCGGAACGAATTCATCTACATATCACAGATATATTGACAGGTCCTGAAACCAGATTTCATCCGAAAACTTCAACAATTATAATATCAAGCTGATCCCCGGACTAGATTAGATCATCAAAATTAATTGGAGTCAGGAATCAACTGGTAATTCGTGTTCGATTGACAAGTTCTCGTAGGCCTGGTTTTTCAGGCGAACTCAATTTGCCAACATATTCACATCCAGTGCGTGCCTGCTCGCTGGAAACGTATCGAATTTGGTTGCGAGCTGGCCATCGAAATATTCAGCGTAGACCACGAGAACGATAACGAGCATCGGGGATAGAATCGTAGCAGCGTTTATGAATCGCGTGGAGAATGAATGCCAGTCGATTAATAAACCGGTGGACGACGGATCAGAAGTACTTCAATTAATTTCGCGGAAAACGACACGAGCACTCTGTGTGCATGCTGTAAAGCTCTCTTTTTTCCTTCAACGTGCAGTTAGAGATCCCTGGAGTTGGCTGGGGATCGCGTGCGAATGATTTCATCCGTTCTACGTGAGTTTGCATACTCTCAAGGCCAACAAACATATTCACCACGAGGATCGTCTCTGTGGATGATGGTCGACCGTGTAAACTTTTATGGTAATAATACATCTCTCTGTTTTACATTCTTATTTTAAGGCAGAGTTATGTATAGATTGATCGAAAGTGTACGAAGAATGGTAACCTGTTACTATACACACACTGTGTGGTGTCGATATCGAAGTAGGATTAGTCGAGATGTTAGCTTAGGATAATAAGAAATTTTACTTGATACAGGAGAATTTATATATGGGAAATTGAGAGGCGAAACAGTTATACAAGACGTAAATGATGTACGAAACTATTAGGTCGTCCGAAATGTTTCTTTCGTTTGATAACGTGATAGTAGATGAATAACAATTTCTGTTTTATATTATTTTATTGAATTACGTATGATCCAATTCGTTCTATTTCTATTATTATGTTCGTACGTAATTCAATAAACTAATATAAAACAAAAAACATTGTGCGTCTATTATTTCCTTATAAAACTAAAGAAACATTTTGGACAACTTAATAAATATATAAGATGTATAAAGCAAAGTTACATTTGTAATAATAGCTTGTAGATGAAACAAGTTCCTATTTAGGTCTCATTTCGTTCCTAAGGAGCATCTCATAAATATTCTCAAGAATTATGTCATATCTTTATTTCACGATTGAAAATGAAAAAATACGGTACCCTATTTTGCGATGATCTTGAGCGCTCAATGATCCTAACCTCGTTCATTTCGTGTCACCAAATTTACGTGTTACGAATTTACTATCCTAACTTTCCAGTAACTACGCGTATAACTAGAAATGTCGAAGCAAGGTAGATTAACAAGCACGAAACAGCAATTGCGTAGTTGTTTCTTGAAAGAACAAGAGTATCGTGATGCCACGTAGCG
This sequence comes from Bombus impatiens, assembly GCF_000188095.3. NCBI lineage: Eukaryota > Metazoa > Arthropoda > Insecta > Hymenoptera > Apidae > Bombus > Bombus impatiens. The sequence continues at coordinate 523,753 of NT_176740.1, read as the reverse complement.
TGTTACACAACGGGTGACAAGCAAGGAACAATTTAATAAATTTTATCGAGGCAGTTGTTTCGTGCGGTTAAATTACCTGCATCTTCAGTAAAAGTGCGGGCCATTGAAACGCATATCTTCCCACAGTTAATTGCTCTACCGTTTTATAATACACTCGAACAAAAGGAACGATTCAGCTGAGAATCGAAAGAATAAGGTGTACCTAAAAGAAAATTCCTTACATCAACCTGACTGCGATCCACGTTTCTTACCGAGCTAACGATAAGAACTTGGAGCTCGTTACCGCTTCTCTGTTCGATCGATACTTTTCCCACCAAGCAACGCAGCGCGTTGGAGAATGAGCGTAGAACTCGTCAAGGTCGAACGATTCTCAAACGCGGCTCCAGTTTCCTGTGCGTCGTCTAAATTAATCCGATTTTACCTCGGTCGGAGATAAAACGACCGGCGGGTATAAC
>NT_176740.1:504178-523073 GCF_000188095.3 Bombus impatiens | reverse complement strand
CCGGCGGGTATAACCGCCTGGAACAATTCGTCGTTAGGACACGCGAACGTTTCAAAGCGCACTATCCTGACGAATCGAGCATCGTGCGATACCGTGAAGCGGAATTAATCCTGTATCGTTGAATGGATCTTCCTGGAATGGTCCAGGAAACGGCAATGTGCCGAATGACAGGGATTACTTGATGATCATCCATGGAATGTGAAACGGAAGAATGGAAATAGGTTTGATTAGGCTGGAAATAGGTTTGAAATAGGATGTTTCGATGTATAATAATATTAGGAATATGTAAAAGTTCTCATAGTTTGTAAGTAGATGACAATCTTGTTGCTAAAATTATCGCGATGCGTCAACCAGTAGGATGAACTCTTAGTAGATCCAGACGGTCATTAGTCAGACACAACAACAGCAAGTTTGTAGATTCAGTTTTAGTTGTGTGAGTCGGTTTTAGAGGGGGAAAGTTGGAAGTGGAGGAAGGATACGGTAGGGAGTGAATGTCACAGAAAACCGGTTGACACAGTGTATCCATGTGGAGATTGGTAATTCATGTGAAGGCAGTTTGTGGGAAGCGAAACCTCGACCACGTTGTGCGTATATTATAAACAAACTGCATAAGTTTCTATATCGTTTATCATATAAAAATGTGTAATGATATACGTGCAATAAGAAGCGCATTATACGTAATTATAATAGGAGACACGAATAATTTGTAAATTATATAACGATATATGTGTAACAAGTTGTACGTTACATCATGAATCTTCGTATAACGCGCAGTATAAGAAGATTGAAAACTTAAATTGAATGAATAAAGGTTTCAATTTGAAATTAAACTTATCGCCATTGATACACCATACGAGTAATATTTACTTGAACACTAATACAAAGGATCAAGTTTTATCCGCGTTGAACGTGTTTTCATAGCTGACCGAGCGTCAGAACTTTCGCTTCAATTAATAATATAAATCCACGGACGTTCGAACTAATACGAAACACTTCCAATCGGCTATTATATTCGCGTCATCCCGGGCACGCTGGCGAAGAGGAATAAGCAACCCCAAATCGACTATCCGCGACCGCGTTGAATATAAAACAGCGTCACCGTTATGCCGTGTAAACAAATTCAAAACAAATCTGTGAGTAATCGGCTTCATTTGCATTCCCCTGGTCCGCTTAACGTTCGTTTTAATCGCACTCGTTGCCGTCCATTCCTCTCACGTGCACACGTATAATCTCTTTCCACGATCCGGCGACGCTCAACCTTCTTTCTCTGTAATCCACCCTGGTTGGCCACCGTTTCACCGTTATAGCACCTAACCATTGTTCAACAGAACTATTGAAAACACGGAATCATCCTGCCAGAACGATCGTGATCGTTGCTGGGTATCGGCTCGTTACGAGCTCAACCAGTTTGCTTCCTGGATCTACCGATGACTCGTTCCTTCCTCGTGTCGGTTACTCTGGCAATCCATCATCGACCAATAACGAAGTGGGTTAATAACGCTGTAAACGCATGATCGCGTCCAAGAGCATCCACGTTTTACGAACCATTAGCAAATTGAACGAATCTCGATTAGCAATTATGTTCAGGGACGTTTTATTGTCTGTTTGGTTGAATTCGCCAAAGTTTCACGTCATTGTCCATCTCTATGTTTCGTACTTGAACGGTTAAAACAGTCGCGATCATGGTGTTTCATGGGTGTTGAAGTTGTAGAAGCATCGAAGAAGAGAACATAAGCTTGCCGTCCGCTATAACTTGGAAAAGTGTTAACTTCGTTTCTCTTCTCTCTCTTGAGCAGCAAAATGTGAATCGTCAAATCGACCGGAAGATATTGTTGTTAAGAAGTTTGACGATTGATACTGATCTTAGTAATTAGAGAGCTTGAGGATATTAATACACGTTCATTACTACGTATCTATGGCGTGTAACGCGTTAGTCAGATCCCACATGGTAATGGGCCGCAATGGAGGCTTAGTGTTCCTAAGCTTCGAAGCTTAGCTTGGACAGAGGTGCTCTAGATGCTCAAAGGAAAGGGATTATTGTGCTACTTGTTGGCGTTAGTGTAGTTGAAAGGCGTTGCCAGTTTAATTCGAGTATGAATTGAAACAGTAGCTCTCTGTTTAGAGGCATATTTCGTTTGTAGAATTTCCAGCGAGATTAACGAAATCTGAAAACGATAGAATATTTAACACTGTTCACGTTTTTGAAGCTTCGTGTTTCAATTCTACGCAAAAGGAGGAAATTTGTTAGGAATAAAAAAACGCATCTATAATAAACGTATAACGTATCTATAATAAAAATTTCAAAGATGCTTCGATCAAACTTCTGCTTGGATCCTCGATTACCTTCCCATAACCATCCAATAGTATCATTTTCTAATTTGAATTTCATGAACCACGGTCAATTTCCATTAAAATAATACCTATCTTCTCTGTTTCCGCGTCTCTTATTTGTCACTGTCATCGTTATATGAGATTTCCAACAGTCAAATTGATCAACTGCGATTTTAATAAGTCTGCGCGTATTTTATTGCCAAGTACACAATTAGCTTTCAATTTTTCACAAAGTAAATAACTTTGTAGCAAGATTGTCTCTTTCTTCTCGTATTGTACATTTTTTTACGTTTATGAAGTTGATCGATATCGTTGTTGAAGAGCTGATATACGTTTCAAAGAAATAATTGCGAACGTTGGTCGTCGAGTCTGGAGTAGAAGAAAACAAGTCCCGCCAGCCATGAAGCGTCAATCGATTATCACCGAGATTCAAAGTGGTTAGGGACGCTCGTAGTCAGACCCGATACCGCCTGGAATATTCATACGAGGACCCGATCGACCTCTATCGTTTCGGAATATCTTCGGCAAGTGCTTGTAATTCGAACGAAATTTGCATGTTTCTCGTTCCTCTTTTACTCTACATCTCTCTCTCTCTCTCTCTCTCTCTCTCTCTCTCTCTGCCCTTCTTGCCGACCCAACTTCCACGAGCAATCGCTGCCGTATTTTCGATGGAATTATTTAGACGTAACGAGAACGCCCGGCGGAATTCGAACGAACTCGGCCGATTTCATCTTGCAAAGTGCAGTATCAATTCGTTAAACAAAGAGCGGTAGGATCATTTTTCATTCGTGGCGTCGATCCACGACGGAGAGCAATGGGTGCCACTCCTTCATGCGGATGGGGATAGGTTGGAAATGATGAAAATTCACGGCAACCCAGCTTGCATTAGCGCATCCATTGACCGCATACGCAGTTTGGCGATGCTATTTCGAGCCATTAGCGCCGATACACAGCGCTGAAAATTCGCGCGTGTCCTCGCGATCGTATCAATAACGAATTATTTCTGAGCGGACGAAAAAGAACAGCCATGTGGAAAACGAGTCGACGGGAATGATCGCGATAATCCTTCCGTCGCGATTTCAAGCTCTAGCGAATCGTTTTGCAATTCGAAAAAGTTGCTGCGTGTTAAGGTTCCTATGGAAATAATACAGATGAGTTTAGGGGAATAAGTTTATATAAATATAATAAATATTATAAATAGAAGTTAAGGCTTGTCATTTTCTACCAGTTTGTAAAAGTTTGGAAAATGGGTTATTTTTTAATGCAGTGATACGTTATTCCGCGAAGAAAGAAATTTAATAATCAATGTTCTTCAAGTGCTCTTGGTCGTGAAGAATATTTTACGAGGATTTTCCCGCCCTGTGATTAATGAGATTTGAGGCGATGTAAAGGTCCCTGCAAGAACCAGGAAACCACCTTCATCCACTTCTTGTTACACACGACCGTGAGTTATATGCTGTAAGTTATAAGCTTATTGTTAGTTGAGAAACGTAGTTCCAATATTTAATAATCTTCCTGAAAATCGATCAAAACTATTTTGAATCTCAATACACCTTAAACTTCCAGACAAAAAGTACTAATCCGAAACAATAATTAAAATTCGAAACTTAATATCGTACAGCAAATATCGTTTCATCGTTGCAAATACAAACCTTACGTTCCTGTATTATACTCGCAAACATATTTGATATATTTGTGAACGTTACGTGCATTCTGTTCCCTTCTGCGTCATTAAATTCCCCACGAATATATAGAAAACCGCGTTCCTCTCGTAATCGATTCAAATCGCAATACTCTTCAAACTTTAAGGCAAGAACTACGTCGAAACTGCAACCCTAAAAATTCTAATCTCGGCCCGATAATTCTTTCTGCAAGAAATCTCCAATAATATTCAAATTTAAAGAGACGCTCAAACTAAGAGCAATACCCTGTACCTCCGGTTTACCAAAAAATCGTCACGAATTTTGCAGAGATTCCCGCGGGGCGAAGTTCGTGTTAATGCGCGTGATCTGGAGTAGGAAGGTGAGGTAGAGAAAGAGGGATAGAAGCAGAGACCGCGTGCTAGTTGCCGTATTACCCGCGGCATATTACCCACAATGCAGTTAGAATCTATACGTAGACCGCGTTGACCACAATGGGTCAGTGACGGCGCCTACGTACCACAGTGCCCGGGGTCTAAACCGGGGAAACGAGCAATTACTGCGTCCGCGAAAGGGGTTGCTGAGAATTTACGAGCCGATCCCTTGAGCAACCCTTCGAACGTTATCCACCCTCCTGGAATTATCTGCAAGGTAAATGCGCCTCCGCTACGGCCTCGTTTCTTATGATATATCGATGCATCCTATTCTATGCTCCGCTATCTGTTTGTTATTCTCTCCTTCTTCGTTCGTGCAAATTGCACGTTTGATTACTCTATGGCTCGACGGAGCTATATTTTGTCGATGGAAAGAAGCAGTTTGTTTTACGGCGTTCATAGAAATGTGAGAATTGCATTTTAGTCTTTGAAGTGTTATGACATCCTGTATTTTTCAAAATCATTCCTTTATCGTATAAATTACATTGCCTCATCGTCTTTTAATGTTGCTTTAACGTTTCTCAATTTTGCAGCAAATGTATAACAACTGATCAAACGTTTCTTACTGAAAACGTATAACAGAAATGGAGCTGATTATTGGATTTCAAAATTGTTACGTATTTTACCTGTGGCCTCCAATCGCTTTATTATAGTAGTAGACATTAATTTGTAATTGCTAATTATTCGGTATATCTTCGAGCGTGAAAGAAAGGAACAGTTTCGCGTCCGCTCTGAAAGTGGATGGAAGTCCTTGTATCTCTAAAAATATCTCAAATCAATTGTTTCTGCACAGGAACACGTTGTTTTCACTCAACTTTCGCTTAACTTAATGCGTAATCAGTTTGTAGATGCATTTACCGACATGTAAATTTGAATTTGAAATGAAGGATTCCGTGAGTGGAAAATCAGTGTGATGCAGGGTATGATAAGAGTAAAAGTCGGAGCAACAGGAGCGTTCTTCAAGTAAATGCTAGCGACTTCAAGAATTTCACCGACTTATCAAGATCCTGTTTGATGCGATATCCTGTGCCATTGCTAGCACGACACGTATTACGAGATTAAGTCAGAATAATTTATTGCGCGATATATGTAAATATAATTCTCTTCAAGGTTCCACCATTGATTTTACCAAAACACATCCCCAATTTTCGACATTCCGACACTATTTGTATACATACGTGTTGTGAGAATTCACGTGATTATTGAGAGAAATGTATATTTGTAAATGTATATCTAATCTACTTTCTCGATTAAGCTATTTACGCGCTCAATTATTTCATTCTTACGTTTCACTGCTATTTTTAAATGTATATTTGCCTCTCGTTCTGATCTACTTTCTCGATTTAACTCTTTATGCGCTCAACTGTTTCATTCTTACGTCTTACTGCCATTTTTATCGTAGGTAAAACAGAAGGATAGATTTTATTCCAGCTACTTGAAGACTGTGCCTGCAACACCTATGTTACGTATAAATATTCCTTCTTGTCGAGATTGTATAGCAAATGTACATATAAAATCCGACGGAAAAGCATCAAAAGTTTCGACACATAGCCTTATTTTTCAGGCGTTTTTCTTTATCCAGTTCTCCATCTCGCTTCGATAGCGACACGTGTTTGTAGTAGTATGAGGATACTACGAAAATAACACCGCGTTGCCATTCCACCTCCCAAACTAAAATAGAACGAAAAAAGCAATTTCCGTGAAAATGAAAAATATCCGCACAATTCAACGTACACAGCGTTCCTCTGCAGTTTAGCCTCGGCAACCAAATTAGCTGCATTAACCACGCGGTATACTAAAATCTCGCGAAAATCCGGTGCGCCGTCGATGGGAATAGTTTTTTTCCTGTTTCGTGCCCGGGTAACAGATTTTTTTTTCTATCTTGTCCCTCGTCGATGCACTGTTCGATGTCACGCATTGTGTCGAGCCGCGTATGAAACGGAAGCGAAAAAAGTGCATCGTTGGGTGGAGGCGCAGCGGCGACAGATATTTCGGCACGTGGATTGGCGCCGATGGCTTTGTTACCCGCCAGTTTTGTTAAACTCCGGCCGTGCAAACATTCCTTGCGTTTGCACATACACGCATACACACGTATATACAAATATACAGGGTGTCCTAGGGTTTGACAGCCAAACTCTGTCTCGCTATATTTTCCGCTATATTGAATATAATCGAACAAAAACCGTTACATAAATACAGATAATTTTTTATCGCTACCAGTTTCGTGACGACGAACGTTTTGAAACGAAATATTAGCTGTTAATAATTGTGTTAATCGTAAACCTGCTACTCTCTGATAGCATAATAAACGTAAATTCCTTGTTACTCCCTTTGTATTCCGTACTTTAATTATAATCTTACTAATAAGGCTTTAAATTACCTATGTTTAGACAACATTTTGGCCTGAATATACTACGAAGTCTAGTTGTTCAACCCTAGGGCACCCTGTATACCCTGAAGCTATGCTAGGTTCACAGAGCGATCGCCGTTTTTGACTACGCTGGATGCGCCGTTGATTTAAAAATGAGCTTCATTGTACGTCGCGATGACAAGGCGGAAAATACAGGACGTCTGTAAAAGCCCGGGAAAATTCGTAAAAAAGAATGCCGGAATTTTGCCGCAGATAGTAGACGGTTAATTTGTCGCCATAGCCCCCCTGTCAATTAATAGAAAAATAAATGGAACGATTTCGATCGGTTCGTCGAACTTCGAAATTCTAACGAATTGTTTAAAATTGAAATCGCGAATCTTATGGAATATTTTACACGTCTTCTAATCCATTTTATTTTATATTACTTTGTGATATTTCGTCAATATTAGCGATAATATATTTAAATTCATGGGCAATAATTTTCTCCTAATTATGATTTTTTAATTTATCAAGCTATAGAAGTCGACTTATAGAAAGAATATCAATACGCTGTATATGAAGAATTATCGATTACTCATTTTCACGATAAAGGAGTAAGTCATAAAAAAGATAATAGAGCTTTATTAGAGGTTATATTTCACGGAATTTGTACGAATGCTATCCACTAATAATCACGTCGGGCGGAATCAGCAGCCACGGCGTTTCGTGAACCACCCATCGGCCACGGTGGTAGTGGTTGATGAAAAGGAAGTGCCATTTATTAGACTTGCCGTGCTTTTCTCCTAATTGGCACGCCGGGTCGTTAGTCGTTTTGCTCGTTGGTCGCTCGTTATTAGCCGCCTTCGTTTCGGAATATGATTTATCGACACCATCGCCCGTTGAAAAAGAAACGAACTTCGTTACCCCGCTTTTAGTTCGACTGCTCCGTAATTCAATCTGTCCGCTCGATTGCCAGGCAATCGGTGCGCCGGCGACTCCGTCTATCGACTTTTCGATCTGAAAATGCTGTACAGCGTAAACAGGGAAAATTCTTGTCTATTAAGAAACTACGATAGAATCCAGACACCTGCTTTTAGAAATTTCAAGTAACGAAATGTTGGAATAAATATTTCTGTCAGTTAGATACTGAGAGCGGTTAAGTAATAGAAACTATTAGAAAGCTATTTTTTTTCAATAAGATAGTATCGACCCTCGCACTATATCCAAGAAAAGTTAACTCTAAACTGGAACGGTCACCCGTGTGTATTTCATTCAAAACAGAGTTTTTAACCTAAATATTCTTAGTGAATTTTAAACGAACTGAACTTTAAACGCATAATATCACTTTTGTCTTCCTATTAGTTCAAACAACGAAGGTTCTATTATATTTCAAATAATATTTATATAAAGTAGTACTCGAGATAGTGGAAAATTTGAGAACAAGAGCGTCATACGCCCTCTCAAAGTGCCAAAGTTCCAAAGTTTCGACGTTTCCACGACCCTCTCGCAATTGTACGCTTCTAAAACCTCCCCTGAGCGCTTCCACCTTCTGCAATAGTAAAGTTTCATCAGTGAGTCGAGCTTTTCCACAGTTTAACCTTTCCAATCGTAATTTTCATCGTTCTACATTCGCCGTTTTCGAACGTGGCGCGTTGCTATCGAAATATATAGCGCGATACGGAGCAATTATTCGAACGATAACTTTACACGCTTTTTCATTTGACGCCTCGAAGCAAATCGCGATCTGCGATCTTTCCTCGTCGGTATAACCGGTTGTAAGAAAGAATCAAGATCGTAAGGAAAAGTTGTTTTCTGGAAATTGCCATTCGTTTCTCTACGCGAGTCTGAAATCGCCTTTAATACTATATTACTGCCCAAAAGTTTGGTATCGCTTATTTGATAAGGCAACTTGGACTTTTTTAAACGCCCAGTCATTACACGCTCGTCCATTCTTCATCCACAACAACCCTTCGAGAATAGAAGTTTCTAATATTCTAAGGCAGCCGTATACACCTTTTTCCAGTTTTATTTCTCTGTCTACGCTTTCCTTAACATGTCCACTCGATCAGCAATAATCTTCAAGAAGACCTTACTGCCGTGTCGAAAGTTAATCCTTGCTTTTACCTTGAGTACCTTAGCTTTACGGTGCATTCTTTAACGATATATTTACAGTTTATAACGATTTATTAACGGTAACGTTAACGTCCCGTACCCTCGAGTGAGTTAGTTTGGAAATGGTCAGTTCTCATCTTGCCTACCAGTTTTTCCTACCGATTAGCACCGATGGCCGCTACCCTTACTGCCTTAAAGAAAATTGCAACTCAATGTTGAGGGTGAATCCGCTTGTTCTATGTTCTACACAGGCCTATCTCAAGTTTTCATCTTTTCCACATGCATCACCGATACCTCGCTTGCACTCAGCTCTCAGCTCAAGAAATACAATAAAACGACACGTTAAAACCCTGTGTCAGATTCTATCTAACTATCTTTATCATCTTAATCGAAATAGGGAATTTATGGCGTTGATGCTAATCGAGACAAGAATTTACTACTCTCGTTGACGAGTCACCGAACACAGTCGAGCAAAGTGGAAAAGTATGAATGGCCCTTAGTAATTTAATATGTTACAAATTGGTATGTTCAATTCTCTTATCTCTCTCGGTATATATTAAAAGACCTTGAAATTAACAAAATCCTACAATTCTTGAAATCTCTTTAAATTTCAACGAAAGAGCAATGAAGAATCTTTCGTAAAAATAGTGACAAAAATACAGCCACTGTAATACATAACGAGACAAATCTCCAGTAATCTACTATGGATAAGAGACAATTTTCACTCAGTTTTCTTTCATAAACCGTGGATGTTAGAAACGACCACAAAAATCTTTTTAGTAACAACGTATAAGTTTACGACAGCAACGTCGGTTGATTTACCGGCGTGGAAATAACGCGTTTGACGTTCCTTACCTTCAACAATGAATTTTCGGTTTGTGCGCACGACACGTATTTCGCACTGGCCTACTGACAAACATACATTGCCTAGGAACGAGTGCGTGGCTCTCGGGCAACTCGGAGCTGGTGAACTGGCACGTTAAACCGACCGTTTGTTCGTCGCGGGTCGGCTCGTTGAATCGAAACGCGTAAACGAACGCGTTGAAGTTCGCGGAAATGAAATCGTAGGAAAGAGTGGAGTTGCGTGTAACTGTAGCTATACACTGAACCGTGCAAGTATAAAGTGAAAATGTAATAACAAGGGAAAGGTAATTCGAATACGCGTACTTACTCTTTCTTTTTCCTTTTCCTTCCTCGTGGCGCTTGCCTCGACTTTTCGGAATTCGCGAGTGAACGCTGACCTACCTGTTTACGAGACACGACCGCTTTCTCTCGTGTAATGTAAAAACGCGTGCGCCATTGTGAGAACAAATGCCAGTTGTCTGAATTGGAGTATGGAGCGAAGATGATAGGTCGGAGGATAATGGAGAATGGTTGAGTCTTATTACAAAAATAATATAATGACAATGTTTGCTTAGCTGATGTTTCTTTAATACGATTGTTAGACTAGAAAATCACGAAAGCTTGTCCGAATTATCTAAATTATTTTCGTAAATGATCGTAAAGGAATGTTCTCGTGCAGGAGTATGCATAAGTTCTCAAAGAACATGTACAGCAAGTTGGACGATGATAATTATAACAACAGGTAGGAAGATGAATCACTATTTAGATTACGTTTACTCTAATGAATACTTAAGCTCAACAAAGATAATTAGAAATTAGTAACAAAGTATATCTGAAATTATTTTTTCTTCGTACGAGTCAGAGTAGTCAGAATTAATAAGAATAATTATAACAATCAAGTTGTGATTTTTCGTAGAAATTTTATTTATAATGTCCTTTTAGGAATTTCAATGTTCCTTTGTAAAATACGTAGAGACAAGCATATCTTTCCTCCTGCATTATGTACGAATATTCATATACCTCTCCTTTATTTTAATTTCCGTCCATATAAACTTTCTACGTGAATGCAGTAATTCTGGTGTTAAACACAAATTAACCTTACCATCTTCTAAATCAACGCTACGTTCTCCCAAAAAACCGAGCGCTACTCTAAATTAAACGGAATTAAAGAAAATTCAAATATTCTTGAAGATACAGATTAATCGTAAAACAAAAAATACAAGTACAAGGTTTGCTGGAGAAAGTGCATAGTCAGCTCGGTACAGTTTCTTTGTAAAGCAGTCTCGAAGAAGTCTGAAACCGGTAGAATTCGATATCTGGGGCTGACCAACACTCTTGGTCACTTTGATCCACGAGAATCAATCGGATCGGCCATATTGAAGCGGCGCGTTGAAATCGGTCTTGTCTCTCGTTTGACCCCGGGACGAACCCTGAGATTGGCTTCGTTAAGGAAAGGCATGGCACTCGTCGATGGCCGCACACAAAAACCACCAACATTCGTATATCGTGTCCGTACACGGTGTATTTAATTAAAGTGGCTACCGGCTACGTGTGTGTGTATGTGTGTCTGTGTGTATGTGCAGACGAATTGACGCGCTCGTGCTCCAAGAGTGCATTAATCCGAGACTTTGGCGTGCACAGCGAGAAGACACACTGCATCGTCAACGAGATGATTCAGAGAAGTGGATGAAAGTAGTTTTTGAAGAAAATATGATGGGATTGAGGGTTTCTGAAGTTTCTAGGTTACATAAAATGATGGAAGCAAGGGAACGAGATAGCTCGGAACAAGGAAAAACAAATTGCGCTCATCGAGAATTTGTCGTGTCGCTTGTTCTAGGTTCGTGGATTTTTGAAAATCAAAAACGAGAGATTGTAACATTTCTAAGAAGAATTCTAGAATCGTCGAGAAATGTTGGAAAATCGATCCTTAGAATTTGTACGTTGTTCTTGACGAATATCAACGTTGTTAATAATTTAGAGAAATCGATAAATATATATGAATAAGGAGAATTGTAAAATAAATAGTGAAATTTAGAAAAACGATTTCTTAGGATTCGTACGTTATTTCGTAAAGCAAAAGTAGAAGCAAGGAGACTACGTTCTGAATATGAATCTTTGAAATTTACGTACAACCTTAAGCGTACCGTTCCTGCTGTTCCACTTCGTAGCAGGCCGGATTTACGTCAAGTTATGCAATAATATAATGTTTCCCCATGTTTCTCCCTGTTGTGAGTAATAAATCTTGTCGACTGCGGTGAATTCCAACAATATCATTTTACATAATCGGTAGCGATGCGGTAACATCTTGTAAACTTCCAGTAACCATTTAAAGTTAAAAGAATGGCGAATACCAAACTAAAATACGTTCCAAACAAGATTTAAAAAGCATGATACTTCGAAACTTTAATAAAACTGCGGTATTACGCTTTTATTACTTTACTGATACTGAAAAGCGGTATACAACGATTATGAGTATCAGTAACAAGTGAAATTTCATCAGTCATGTTGGATCGATCAAAAAATGATCTAGATCTGTTAAAAATTAAAACAAATATGAACAGAGAACGTAGCCTGTTCACTGTAGTATTCCATATTTAAAGCGCAATAAATTCCAAATAAGAATAGAAAATTAAAAAGGAATATATTAATTCGATGTAACAGATACGGATTATTCAGTATCTCCTATGTGCATATATTGAGAATTTTCACAGAGAATTCCGGAATCATAGTTGCGTGTTTCCATGGAGGTTGCAACAACATGGCGGCAGGATTTTGAAGAGAATTCCATGCACACAATAGCCGCGTACCGCGTCGAATATCTCGCAGAAGGAACACACCGGTAATTGTTATCGCGTCGCTTTGAAACGCGCCGGATTCTGTATTATTAACCCGTTCGTCTCTCTGACCTGGCTAGCCAGTTGATGCTTCGCATTTTGCATTTTAATATAAAGGAATACACGGTTAGATAGGAACCCATAAAGCTCCCAGACGGACACGATGGCGCTTCCAAGAACGCCTGCCATTCTGGCAGGAATCCAGCCTTTTCTAGATTTTTGTAGCTCGCCTTACGGCCTCGTCGCAAAAATCACCCTGCGATATTCAAAAGTTGAAATTTTATTACGCTCTTGTGAAGTTTACGAATCGTACAAAAATTACGATTTTTGAAATGTCGTCTCATCCGCGTTTTAAATTCTATTTTTTAACTTTTGCGTATGGAGGTTACAGGGCGCACGTTATATCCAAAGTACGAGAACGAGTACTTTCGAAATCGATGCTTTCCGAGAGAGTCGATTTCAATATTCTTGCAAGAGCACTCAACTTTACCGACATAAATACCGAGGCCACGAGACATCATGCACGATCTCTGCTCGATTTTCACGAATTCCCGACTGCTGTGTCTTAGAGGAACGTTCACGGTAAACAACCGCGACAAAAATTCCTTCGCAAAATGGACACACTATCTGCCGACTAAGAATTGACTGTCGACGTAGGGTGGTGCAATAGAAAAAGTAATTTTTTCAACAGTCGCCAGAGCAATACGTTTCTACAGTCAGCCGTGGATATTTTCTCGGTGGACGGATCGAAGGCAATATCGCGATATATCCACGGCAATAGAAATATTGCCGCGTTCTACGATGTCCCAGGGAGTACCGAATGGAAAAACTGTTCATATTCCGACCTGGTCGAAGAAGCATTCGAATATATGCCTCTCTGAAAAGTTAGAGCTTCGAGCCACGCTCTACAGCAGTCTCGTTTTATCAGGCGGCGTGTTCGAATTATGAATAGCCGGGGGCTCGATCGAATGGAATTACGTTTCATTAATTAAATAGCTGTTTGGTCGAGGGTGAGCTCGGGGCTATCCCCAAGGAATCGTAATTTCGAGTGGAAGCACGAACTTCGCCGTAGCAATTAATTTCCTCCAAGTTTACACCGCGTCGCATCTCCGCGAGTGTGTACATCGTTCTACTTTTATCTTGCTCGTAGAAATGCTGAACTTTTCTGATTCTCTGCAAAGATTCTCCTCTATTCAGAGAGCAGCTGCCTCGTTTATTTACGGTTCTGCCGATGATGGACGAATCGCCGGATCTTTCGCTCGGTAAACGAAGAACGTGCCCAGCCCTTTAACACGTCGGACCTGCTCGGTTTTCGAGCGTTCTCGGCTGAAGTTTCAGCCAAAAGGAAAGAGAAGAAAGAGCTTTTGAGCACCGTGTTACATCGACCGTCCTTCTGCGAGCTTCTCCAATGGTTTTCCTTCTTCCTCTTCCTCGTTTCTCCTTTTTCAACGTTCCATGATTACAAACTTCGGTTCCGGAACCAAAGTCGGCGACCTCGCGAGTACTTCCACTGACGTTCCGGTGGAGATGCTTGGTAATAAGTAGAGATATCGAGCACAGCCTTTATCCGGAGTCGAAGAGCTTCCAGCAAGAAGCGCCACTCTCGAGATCGCCTTAATTCGTTAGCTTTTTTCCATCCTCCAACCTTCTATCTTCCCATGGTGAAGGACACTCGAGGCTGGCCGCCTCATCCTCTCGCGTTTCTTATTTACGCGATATTCAATCCTTCCTGGTCGCCTCGATCTTCGAACCTGTTGTTCTTTTTGCTGTCTGAAATTTTCTACCAAAGTTTCATCTTTCCAGAAAAGTAGATGGAAATCGATCATTTTTTAAGTATTTGATACAACTCTTATCGTATAAAAATCGAGACAGAAGAGTAGGTTAGAGTTATATTGTGTCGCAGGTTGGTTCACAAGTACAATTACAATGTTTAATAGAACTTGTATTTTAGGACGTATCTTTGGAATGTAAGACAAAGCGATATATTAGAGTTCGTTCTCTCCGAAGTTTATGTGTATTATGTCACTCACGAGAAGTTTGCCTCGTTACAAGATCTGAAACTCAAGCAAAAGTTGGGGAAATTTTGGCTGGCTTCCTCGATATCTCACAGTCACTCACGAGCAGCATACTTTCTTAATAGAAGTTCATTTGTTAAGTTACTTCCTTCTACAAATATGTACACAATTTGTACATTTTCTCGATAATTAATAGACTGCTGGTATTTTAAACAAACATAAATGGAATGCAACACAATATCCACAGGGAGTCTTTTTTAATTAAAAAGTAATATATTCCAAGTAATAAAGTAAATAAACCTATTTATCGTAACATTTAACGAATGAAATAAATGAACGAAACAAATTTTTGCTTTACTTCCATTTCCTTGATCGTTTATAAAAATTTGAAATTGTGTAAACTCCCGTAGTTTAATAATTAATAATTTTTCTTACTAAAGGATGCTAAATTTTTACATCAATTTTTCTTCCACCTTCTCCAAGACTCAACATTTATTATAATTTTTCGTTTGAAATTTATCACAGTCCTGGCCGACGGTGTCACAGAGTATCTACGTTTCGTTCATTCTCCAGCACGAAATTTCCTTTCCATTTTCGTCGATCCGGAACGCCATCAATTTTTCTTCGATTCTCTTTGGGTCTCATCTTAACCTAAAAACCTCGAGGAGCCTCTTGATCCAAAGTAGTAGAGAGATCGCAATGGGGAAGTGGCCAGAATTTTTCATACTTCCATCCATCCCATAGCTAAGAATTTTCCTTTCGACCGTTGGATGCGATCGATTTTCCACTTCGCCAGAGGGACATAGACTCCGTAATGCAGTAAGAGGATTGAGCCGTAGAGTCTCGCGTATTCGTCGAACAAATTAATATTCCAACAGTTTCTCAAACCTTACCGAGACCTACTTACCCTTAGGTAATACAGTTTCCGCCCACTTGTACTCAATTTTCCACGTCACAGACATCTTCGACTCGATATCGCTATCTTCTGTCGCCATTTATATAGTTAATTCTACTATGACCTCTATATTAGCACAGAAAATGAATGAGACTACAGTAATGTTAATCTCAATTTCAATGCAATTGTTTCGTTCTAATTCAAACGAATAATTACGATACACGACATTTTCTTTGGTATAAGTATTATCCGAATTATGGAAATGGAATTATTTCGACCGAGTGTTATCGCTGGCGATAAGATCGTGTTAGGAATAGGAAATACCTGATCAAGTCGTTTTTGCTCCACTAATTTTCCGATTAATCTTGGCGAGTTCGTTACTAGTCTCGATAGTTCGATAAGAATTATTACGAAGATCCGGAGTGGATGGTTATTTTTTAGTATCGTCAGAACTCCCATAAAATTCGTCTTTTTACGCTCAAATTACCAGAGTGTAGTTTTTTGTAGAAATTTTATAGATTTTATTGAGAGTGTGAATTACAATTAGAAGCTTGCCCAACGATACCCTGGGAGAGTCTTGCACAAATACAATTGCGGATAGACAAGGTGGACATCGACGTCGCAATTTTATCTGCGTGTAATGGTAGATTGTCTTATCAGTGGCGGTTTCGTAGCCACAGTTAGTGTCCGGAGACGCGATTTAATGATTATAGTCGGCCGTTAACGGTCAGATCCAAGTTCCAAGACGCGAGAGGAAGCTTCGATTTCCGCGTGCTCGTCGTGGTAAATCTCCTTTCGTTGGATTTATGTTCCGGAAAGTGGGAAGTTGCAGTGGGACAAAAAGCTTGCCAAAGTCACCTCTGGATTAATGTTGCTCCGTCGAATTTATTTTCTTTTTATCTGGATTCAATTTACAAAAAGAAAGCAGATATAACGTAGCAAGGATAAATTAACGAGATTAATTAAATAAACGACGAAATAACTTCCAGAACTAAACGCTACACGCTATTGTATTACGACAATTACGATTGAAAGTACTAACATTGGTTGAACAAGATTTGATACGATTGTAAAAAACTACGGCTGTCAAGCTGTCAAACTGTCAACGCACACGACGTGCTTTGCTCTTTATTAAGTCATTAACATTAATTTAAACAGTGTATCTTCGAACGTAATTCGCTTAAAGAATTGTTCGTAACAGAATTCGGCGTGCCACAAGCTAAATTACCCTCAGCTTCGCTCAAATAGCCTTACCTTAATCTATGAAAAACTGAAAGAAATAGAAAGAGGGAACATGGATTATTAGCGATGAAGATGCAGAATCCTGTTGTTGTTTTGCCTCGGAGTATCAAGACCATTAGGTTACAAGTATTGTAAGGATCAATAAAGGTATGTCGCCGCTACATACAACCGTCAAACGTAGTCGAATTCGAATTTTCCGGTGCTCCCCCGACCAGTATAAATAAACGGACGCGATCACGAGCGAGAGAGTTCATCGAACAGTGTCGAAGAGCATCAACGTGTAAACAGATATCGAAGTGATCTACAGAGTTTCTCCGAGTATTTATCGGGTATTTATTTCGCAATTTATATTTGTACCAGCGACTCACAATTTGTCTGTAATTTATTTATTTATTTGAAAATATATTTAACGGATTGCAACAGCAATATTTCGCTTTCGTTATTTCGTTCAACCAAATAACGACTAATCCTCCACAAAGAGAGGATTCGCAAACGATAGAAAGCGACCTTTACCCTTCCTGCCTCTCGAAGGACTCTTCTATCCCATTGGCTTGGTATTCCTTTAAGGACAGCATCTTTTACAGGGGCTGTTGAACTCGGCCCAGAAAAGTCGACTCCTTGCAAATTTTTCTCTCCAACGAATATAGAATACTTAGAAGGAGAAGTAGAACGAGAGAAAGTACAACGAATGCAAAAGGTTGGAGGAAGACGACACAGGAAGAGAAGGTTGAAGGAAATAGAGAGAAATGGAGACGGCAGCTCTGAGGTCGTATAGCCCGATTCATACGGCCCTGGGCAGTCTATACGCATCGCGTGCACCGCGCATAATGCAGCTTGACGATGTCTGAGAGCACAGAGCATGCCTCTATTCCCTCTCGACAGAAATGGCTTTGTGCACTCCCTTAACCGCTCCCGCCGTCTTCCGTTTTCGACCTCTCTCTCTCTCTCTCTCTCTCTCTCTCTCTCTCTCTCTCTCTCTCTCTCTCTCTCTCTCTCTCTCTCTCTCTCTCTCTCTCTCTCTCTCTCTCTCTCTCTCTCTCTCTCTCTCTCGCTCTCTCTCTCACTCTATCTCTGTCTCTCTCTCTTCACTCTATCTCTCGCTTCTACTCTCGACCCTTTGCTCGGTCATCGTCTGAGCTGAAACTTATGTCGTGCGTTGAAACAGTTGGCCCGATTCGCCTGTTAATTCACTCGAGGCTAATATCGAACCGAGCGAAGCAGTCGAAGTGCGTTTTGGTGTACATGGATGCGGGTATAGTAGAATTCGGGTGACCTTTTGCTGTAGCTTCGACGGTTTTCGATAATTTTTCGTTGGTTCGAAGGAGAAGGAATTACGAGTGGCGTTTAAAGAATAGCATTTTAACGTTGTTGTAGAATCGATAGGATAGGATTTATGAGCGAGAATATTTTACTTAATTTAGCGTGGCAGAAACGTAGATTTCCGTATATAATATTCGATATTGGCATATTTCGAAATTAGTTGCACCTGTCGTTGAATCACCCTGTACATGTACGGAATCGATTTGAACTATCAGAGTAGGCATTACGTTTCAAAATCAGTCGCACTGTTATGACATTCATTTCCGTAAGCCAATTAGTGATAAAGAGGATTGAATGCTGATATATTATACATACGATCCACGAACGAATAAAAAGCTAAATTGCTCGTAAATCCTCTGCTAAATTAATCTATAGACCGTACAAATTAACAATCACTACGTATAACCAATTATTACATATTTTCTCTACATTGAAAATATTTTGTCTCCGTTAAAAACAGCTTACAATTCATTATATTAAAAACCAAATTAAAAACGTACCTATAATTTTACGAATGTTCTACTTTTGAATCAGCCTGTAGGACAAATAGGCCTGCAAAAGCGGAAACGGTAAAACTGTTACATTTCGGCCTCGCTAATTAGTCTAACGGGAAAATTAGTGGTAGAAAAAAAGAAAAAAGGGAAAACGTTGGGAAAAAGTTTGGTTTTCGTGTCTGCACGTGGGCGGGCATCTTTTCTGGTCGCGCGAGTCGAGTGGAGTTTTGCGTCCGCAAAAACGAGACGTTAATGGGGAAAACTTTCGGCCTGTCGGAGTTGCCGCACGGTATTCCGGAAAATCGTGATTATTTTTCGTTGCCCTGACCTCGACGTCGACCATTACGAAAAGCAAAGTTCGCCTTTCTGTTTTCGCCGAATCCCC
>NT_176740.1:483251-504082 GCF_000188095.3 Bombus impatiens | reverse complement strand
GGGGCTAATTGAAATTAGCGGCGGTCCTCGTTTTACAAAAATTGCTAACCAACCTCTCTATGCACGAAAACCAAGCGACAACTAAAACCAATGGAGTTTGATAAAGAAATAAAATTTCGAAATACAGAACGTTGCAAAAAGAAGCGTATGAAACTTCGTAAGTTTATAACGAAAACTTATGTTAACGAGAAACTTGTGATTTTGCTGAAAAAAAGAAAATTCTATAAATCCAGACTCTTAAAATTTTTATCGTGACATTCTGTATTTTTCTAATAGAGAACACTCAAATTTTATTATTCGACTTTTTTGGTATGTCAGTCA
Source organism: Bombus impatiens (assembly GCF_000188095.3). Lineage (NCBI taxonomy): Eukaryota > Metazoa > Arthropoda > Insecta > Hymenoptera > Apidae > Bombus > Bombus impatiens. The sequence continues at coordinate 503,761 of NT_176740.1, read as the reverse complement.
CATTCACTTCCTGCAGGTATTCAAAAGTTTCGAAGCGTATAAAATTCCTAACTCTTCTTCATTTTCCTTCGATATACTTTCGAAACTTTCTACGTGCAATGAAATTTCCCGAGCAACTTCACAGACGCAAACTCAACCATCGTGATCATTCGTTAAATCGACAATTTTTGTGAATTTTACGTATTCGTCGGACAGGTCGACGCTTATCTGTTTCATACGACCTCGCATTGATGCTAATCGTTCGCTCGTAATCGATGTAATCGTATCAACGTCTAAGTAGTCCATTACAGGCACCACAATTTGCGTCACGCTGAAGATTTTACGTTCACTCCGAAACGATCTTGCTGACCTAATTAATGGTGCAGAAATGGCAGGATTCGTCACCGGTGAAATTTCACCGAGTTGACTGTCAAGGGATAACGCGTACTCGTCCTCGATTCTCTGTACGTTTGCACCAGGAATGCACGCAGTGAAATATACCCGAAATTCGTGTATGTAGTCAGACCGGCCGGTTAATATTTTCTCTATAACCACTCTCGGTTGAGCGATGTCCTTTTAATTTTATAGATAATTTATAAATATATACGTATTGTATTTATAAATATCTTACAGTCTATATAAACAATGATCCACCAAAAATACTTGAACTTCTATAAACATTTTGTGTTTATAAATATTTTAATCTATATAAACAATGGTCCACCAAAAATACTTGAACTTCTATAAACATTTTGTGTTTATAAATATTTTCCAGTCTATATAAACAATGATCCACCAAAAATATTTGAACTTCTATAAACATTTTGTGTTTATAAATATTTTCCAGTCTATATAAACAATGATCCACCAAAAATATTTGAACTTCTATAAACATTTTGTGTTTATAAATATTTTCCAGTCTATATAAACAATGATCCACCAAAAATATTTGAACTTCTATAAACATTTTGTGTTTATAAATATTTTCCAGTCTATATAAACAATGATCCACCAAAAATACTTGAACTTCTATAAACATTTTTATACTGGTTTTAAATTTTACCGATAGTCGTAAGTAAATTTTAAGAATTTTCATGTAGCACATGTAATATATTCGTACAATATTTCCTCACGATTCTCGTACACGTTTTTGAATATCGTTTTGAATATGAAATATCTCTTTCACTCTCGTTTCGCTTATTTGCTCCGCTTCTTTAAAATTCACTTTTAAGGATACTAGAATGGGATTTTTTTCCGTGAAACTACTTGTAGCGATATCGAACAAAATTTACACTCGATACGAGCCGGTTTCGAGAACACTTGGTCGAAGCGCGATATCAAACGTTCGCTTCGAGTTTCGAGCGCGCATTCAGCGATTGATCCATTCGTGTTGCCGCGACCCTCTGTATCGGACTCACAATCACGTTCAACGTCGCCTAGATCCACGTATTTCACCTTGTGTCCTTACTCTGATCGTCGATGAATATTTTATAGCCTAAAATGCAAAGTTCTGTCAAGGAATACTGCTTCGGATTTTCTCGTTATTCAATTTCTCGGAAATTGTGATTCTCTTTTGGTTTCGTTTTTATCGGATACGAGTTAAAAATTAATTAACACCGATAGATTTTCTATCATAATTGCAACATGTTTGACAGTGGAATAAGTGATATTTTACGAAATATAATTTATTTCGATCATTCTATCTAACATAAAGTTGTAAAATGTCTGTAAACTACAATCTGTCACGTGTCAATCCATTGATATTGCTAGTAGACTGCAAAGTTTTATGAAAATTCATGTTTTTCTCATATAACTGTTGAGAATTCTGGATCTTAATCGCCGAAATAAATGTACAGGAACACTTAGATTATACTTAGAATTGATATGAATATAGTTTCAAATTTATTTAATATATGATTTACAACATTTTCGTCGATATACATTTGCACGCGTCTCAGCATTCTCTTTGTCTCACCATCTTCCATACCAGACTACTAACGGAACAGTTGCATTCATCTGTTTTACGAGATGCTGTGCACGCACGTACTTTCATACACTCATACTCATATATGTGTGTCACTACTACGCGGCTAATCCAGTGTAGCACACAAAATGATACATATCTCAATAATAAGAAACATTGGAATGGATTATACGGTAGGAAGAGATCTGTTACGTCATCTGAATAGTATAACGAGTTTGCTTTACTTCTGATATTTTATATATCTTTGTGCGTTACGTGTACAGGATCGTACATTTTTGTGTCTTTAAATTTCCCATAAATGCACATTCGTAGTCTAATTGCTAGCTTTTAAATTATCGTGCAAGAAAGCTCGAAAGATGGGATTTTGGTTACGCCTCACGGCATAGATAGCAATTTTTCTGATACGCTACTACGCGCAGTAACGTTTCATATCGTTGTTCTGTCGCGTTTACGATCTGCTCGTATCAGGACAGCGATCTTTCACGCTAATTCCCGTCGGTACTTTTATCGGTATCAGGTGCATCGTAAAGCTCGCCACTGCTACAGCTTCGCTGTAAATTAGCGTGCGAGCCGTTTTCCCAGCGCGAAATCTGCGAATTTTTATTGGCTGTGTGCATTTCGCGTCGCGTAATCGGATTTTCTCGCATTAGGCGTCGTTCTACCATCCTGCGTACCTTGTTCACAGAGGAAAAATGTTCGCGAGTGGTCACACCAGGAACGGTTGACTAATTATCTTGGTTAATTAGAGCGGTGGAACGTAACATACACGCGGTTAAGTATAATGATCGTGTGTTTCATCCGAACTGCACGTATCTTGCAGTCTTTATGTAACACAGGCGCTTGTCAATTTTGTTTTCGGTGGTTTTTCATCTCTAACAAGATGTTGCAATTAGAAAGGATCGACGAGTTGCCGCTATGTTAATGATCATAGAGACTTCGTAATTAGAAGAGAGATTCGCATTCGATGTTCCTCGAGCAGCTGTTGCGCTGCTCTTCGTAATCCTGTTATCAAGAAGTATTGTTTTACCCTCTTCGGATAAAGGAACATGCAACTCGCTGCTCAACTCACGGCTTTTGCTATCGATTATATAATAATGTCCAAATTTTACTACTTTTAGAGCGACTTAAGATGAAAATTACTCAATTTTTTTTATGAAAAACGATAATGAAGATTGTATATTATGTAAGATTATATATTTTCTAAAATTCATATCATTATATAGATACACTTCTTGAAAGAGCATAAATTTCTTTCAAGCATTTTTCAGAAATTCAACTTTTACATGCTCAAATTTAGCGAGACAGCCTATATATTTTTCTTAAAATGATCAATTATATTAAAATAGCCTATCTATATGTACCAAGTGATTAAATATAATTAAAAATTATACAAGTTCTCTCTTTTTCTTTATTTTTCTATATTTTTCATCCGCAAAGATTTCTACTTCACCGTCTATGCATTACCAAGATCAATTCCTCAATTTCTACTCTGCCATCTATCAAAATCTGCCCACATACCCTGTGAACCTTGGTCGATCCATTTTCCTGTAGTCGCCTCGCAAAATTCCCTATCGAACAAATTATCTCTCTGTCGATCAAAAATGCATTGTCCCCCATGTTTTTCTCTGTTTTTTTTTTCTCTTTGCGTTTAAAGCAAATGGGACGACGATGCGTCCGCCTTTGTTCTTCGCGATCGGATCGTAGCGACGCGAACAATGCCGCGGGTCAAATCGAATCTGTAAGAAGCGCTCGCGGAAAAAGAAACCGTCGTTAATCCCGGCTTCCACGACCCCGATTCCAACGTTCGACCGCTTTTACTTGCTTTCGGATCCTCATGGGAATGGAATACGGCGACCGATCCACCAACCTGCCGACCGTAATCACTTCGATGACAAATTCGCCGACCTACAAACTTTAGAAAACTTACGGATGATCCATTAGCCGCGAGCAACGATGCTTTGCAATTTTGTTAACAAGTTTGCCGACAAGATAACTGACTCGCCCGCAATATGACGCATCGCTTGGATAAGTTGTCCGGTTTTATGAAACGTTGCGATTTGATTACGTGAAAATTGCACGTTAAATTTGCTATATTTCTATATTCCTATTTCATTCTTTTTTTTTTGCGGTATACCGTGAAATAATTTTATTACAGTTCACGTATATTTTCCAAACACTGTCAATGTTTACGGAACAGAAAACGTCGAACCACGCATCTGCGAAACAAGCAAACGAGAATTTACGAAACAGTGAAATTATTTTCGCCGTAATATTATCACCAAATATTATCGCTTGACATGTTTTATTTTAACATTTCGTTCGGTAAATATTTTGTTCGGTATCCTACATCTTAAAATCGGTCTCTGCTGTAATAGTGCGGAGAAAGTGGAAGCAAAACACCGCAGAAGTACATATTCCTTTAAACACCGCTTCCAATTACACGAATCAAATCCTACGTACTATCAAGCCCCGATCTTCTTCTCTTAACAACTTCCTCCTGCTGCGAAACACTTGGTGAAAGTCTCCGGCAATCACCGGCATGTACCCTGTAGAACTCGTTAGTTTCTCATGGACCAACTTAAACATAATCACGGGGCTTGGATTTTCCGTCGGGGAGCATCCGTTCTGCTTTGATCTCAGCGGCTTCAACCGCTTTTCGAGGAATTTCGCTCGAGGACGATTCGCCAAAGGTGGTAGAAAGGAAAAACTCCGCGGAACGTTCGCGTTACCAAAGACATCCCCGAGGGTCCATTAACCTTCTGCGAGGGCTGAACGGGGCGGAGGGAAAAATAAACAGACGTGGAATAGGGTGAAGGATGGAGAATGAATAAGAAGGAGGAGAAGATTGGAAGGTAGGAGAAGAGGGTGAAAAGAGGGTGGTTGGCTGTCGAGCCTGGCGATGGCGTGTCTGGATATCGATCCTGGCTTCCGGAATGTTACCACCGTGGCCCAGCTTTCTAACCCTTCCCCGTGCGTGTTCCTGACTCGTGTAAGCGTACGCGTGTGGTGACGTCGGCAGATCGCTCAGGTGAACGAAAGGGGAGCACGCGTTGTGGCAGGTGTGGCGACGCTCGTATCTTGCAGAGGCACTCTCGCGTGCGTGTAACTTTCGATGCATAGAGACAGAAACAGAGAGAGAAAGAGAGCGTTTGGCAGTATATGGTTAGAAAGAGGAGAAGTTGTAGGTTTTACGGGTAGAGGGATGTTTAGAGACAATCGAGATAATTTTGGATTAACAGATGGAATCGACGGATTTCTTTCTAACGAGGAGCGAACGATTGTTGTCAGAATCACTGTTAAGATCCGGATGATCGTTTGTTTTACATATTTATATAGTCTTCCAATTCTTTAGGAAAAATTCATATAAAATATTGCTCTTAACCCTTAACTTTACAATATCGTAGTATGACATGATGGTAATTTAACAAAAACAAATTGTACCTGCCGCAAAGTTGAATTTCAACATCGGTTTCTGTTATTCAGGCAGAGAATAACTAATTATAAATTGTGTAATATTTTCCAGATTTTGCAGCTAACACGGTATTATACCAGTGGATAACCAATACCGACTCGAATAAACTACTTGAAAAATAATGAGTCGGAGGATTAATGGATTAAAGTACTGGTAAAGTTCTCGGAGAAAGTCACTCGTTCTGTGCGAATATAAAATATAATCTGCGGATTTCGTGGCGAAACTCTGGCCACAGAGAACTTGCAATTACAATTATTTTTCTCCGCTTCTTTCAACCGGTAAAAAACAGTGGAAGTTGCTTGGTCCTCTGAAATCACGGTTCTCATGCGGGACCGTTTCGTAAGATCAAAGGTCAGGTTGTAATTAACCGTGGCGGAGGGCAAAGGTTCAGCTTCCTCGCGCGGTCCGGCCTGAATTCCAGAGCGAAACGATGAGAAAGGTTGCGTGGCACGCGTAATTAAACCTCGAGGAAACCCGATTCAAGTTGGCGGCGCAAAAAAAAAAATTCTAAATAGAATTTCCAGACCGCGCACTGATGCCAGCGTGAAGGCATGTGAAACACACGCGCGTGGGCTCGCGTGTTCACGAATATACACTGATTGCATGCTCCTGGACGTGTTCCATAGGAACAATATGCACGCGTGCAAAAACGCGACCAGCGTGCAGAATGCAGAGTAAACAGAATCGTGCTTGCATTATCTTGCAAAGCGTTCATGATAACACACGGAAATATCGCTTCTGCTTCGGTTCATTTTCGATTCATTCTTTGGAAGTGCTACTGACATTTTAAACATCGATGGTCAAATTGAAATACCAAACTTTGAATGTTTACAGTAGAATTTTGTGCAAAATTTAAATATTGATAAATATATATATCGAGTGGTAAAGTTGAAATTGTAAAATGTTTTATTTGCGGTGTGAGCGTCGCTTCGATAAAACTATCGTGAATCATGGTAGACAGTAAAATATTAAAAATAATTTACTTAGGCAGTGTTTGTCAGAGTAATGTTCTGCAATAGAATCGAATTTACTTTTCTCTTCGTAATTCTTTACGTAATGCATAATATAAAGTAGGTAAGTTGAAAAATATAGAATCTAGTAGATTAAGTCCAAGTAGATGGAATCTGTCTGACCATAAACGATTCTCCACTACCTGCGCTTGTTTATTTTATTTATATCTATATGCCGCTGTTGAATTTTTATATCGATCAATATACTGAATTAATATTTCATGCGATCGAGTCTAAGTGATGAGACGAAATATGAAGTCTGCCCGATTATAGTCTCCTACTACTTATATTCTTATTCTTTTGTCTATCTGTAACGTTTGTTAAATTGTTCAACGATATCGCGCGATATCTTTCTCTAGAATCAATTTTTAATAAACGTTGACAAAGCTGGATAAAAGTTTCAAAGTTCAAACTTCATTCATTCCCGCGCAAGAACTTTGGAATATGTTCGGCGAGGCTCGGAGAATAACGAAGTTTAAAAGAAACTTGGAGACTATTCCAATAAGAGAGCTTCGCTGCAAACCAAATTTATCGAAGAGTCAAGAATTTCTTCTATACGAACATTGAATAAGTCTCAACACCATGAGACGAATCTTTATGATAACCTTGAATGAATTTAAAAGAATAGACAATACGAAAGACACAAAGGGCTTAAGGAAGTCGTACAAGTGTTAAAGGAAGTTCCATTCATAAGAATGGAAGGAAGCTTGAAAATTCATGACGGTGACACGTCGTAAAATGAGTGTGCGCGATTTTCGCGTAGTCGACGGTGTCGTTGTAGCCTCTACAAAGAAATCGACCGTCGCACAGACGATAACCTCGGTTTTCATCGACTTGGACGCTCGCCAAAGGAATCTGCTTTAATATCGCGTGACGTGTGCCATGTGTGCGTATATACACGTACATATATATGTGTGTATCCAGGAGAATTCGACGGAAGAAAAGGGGAAAAGGGGAACAGGTGTGTAGATGCGAGCGTATATTTGTGTTAAGTTCTCGTTTTGACAGGGGGTTGAAATATTACGTAGTTTCTATGTTGCAATCTGTCGTTACTTATCTCTATCTTCTGCTCGATAACCGGTTCTTCTGCGAAGCTTTTTCGATAATATTCCGTGATCGTGTCCTTTCTATATCTATCATCTTGCTTCCAGAGAAAGATGTGATCTCGTGCGTGAATCGGGAGATCTGGTGCATGCCAATATGTCGGATAAATGAACGTAGTGTTAGTTTTTTCGATTGCTACAAGCAATTGAGCATATCTCCCCTTGGATTGTTTTTCGGTCAAACGAATCCCATACAATATAACATTCGAAGCGTGCACTATGGAAATACGTCTCTCTCGATCGTCAACTCGATTTAATGAAACGTTAACAAATGGGCAGCGGCCATTCGAAAACATTCAAATGGCGGTTTAATCGTTTTTTAACGTGGAATATATCGACGAAATCGGCTCCTACGCATAATGAACCAGACTATAGAATGTATCTCGCTTAATGTACCGCATATTCACCGTGCGCTGAATGAAATACCTCTCGATCATTAAAACGACGATTTATAATGGCCGCGTAAAAATCGTAGCAACGAAAATGTTTGCACCGTCCGCACGCCTACGACAATTTCGACGATCGAGCGGAACGTAGAATCGTCGAAAAGCAAACCTTTGGCGTAAGAAAGAGGAAGAAAAAGACAGGTGTCGATTATTGCGTTTGGAAATTTATTTCGCCTCGCGTCCTCGCCGACTGTTTTCGAAATAATCGGCACTCAATGCGCGGGATAAACGAGAACATCGGCGAATATCCGTATGAATATTTCATCGCGTTGCATTATTATTCCCGGTATCGCAAATTAACGATTTAACGAGCGGCCATCGCCGGCCCGACGTTTATTTAGCAATTACTCGTTCCGGTTGGTCGATTGATTCGATCGGTTCTTGTCCGTCTCGTAGCTTCTGCCAACTTTTCTCCATCCTTCCAAGTTCCATAGAACTTTTCTAATGAAAGTCAATGCGACGCGAAATTGGATAAGTTTCGTATAAATTGGACATTTATTAGATGGCGTATTAATTGCATGAGAATTCCGCGAATCTTCTGTTATCAAAGTTGGTATGGATATGTCGATGAATAATTTAGTAGTGATTCTAGCGGATTACAATTTGTATCATTAAATCAACGTTTTAGATCTATGAACAACATAGAGGAAGCCTAATCTTGCTTTTCCCTCGAATTAAGAAAGCATACCATTAATTCATTTTTAATGAAATTCCATCATTAGTTCTTCAGGAAAATATTCTCCCAAGATTAACCAAATAACCCGCTCTAAAAATATTAAAGATTCAATAAGCACGCAGAGTGTAAACGTTCGTCCCTTTCATCTTTGTATCCATCGTTAAATTGCGCTTCTTAGAAACGTACGTGTAAAAGAGAATCTTCATAAACTGTTTCAAAAGATACTCTCCCATAAAAAACCAAATAACGTCCCTCAAAACATGTAAAATCTAATAAACAGCCAGTGTATAAATATTCTTTCTCGTCTCTCTCGTTGTCCAAGGACGTTTCTCACCCTCTCGATCCATGTTTTTCTGAATAAAATCCTTTCTACCTCGATGTACTCGTAAACTCTTAACGACTACAAGAATATTCATAAACTCGTGAAGAAGCTAATCGTTCAAGAAAAAATCAACCAACAAACTGGTGTCAAAATATAAGAAATGCAATAAATCTCACGATATAAATCTTATTTTCCCATTTTTTCGTCATCAAACGTTTCTCATCGTCTCAATCCTTTCCTCTATCGTTTCATCGACGAATACGTATTATCGCGCGTCTCACCAAAATTTCTCTGTTCTTGAAGCTGCATAGAATTCGTATGTTGTCAGGGGACACCAGGTTTCCGCGGAAGTGAGTCGATCAACGTGCTGAAGGGGCGTGGGGGCGAGGATCGAAACGGTTCGGAATTAATTCCCTTGTTATCCCAATAACGTATGCGATTCGATCCTTGCTCGCAACAACGTCGTGAGCGCCGGCTTGCTGGTTCATTATCGAGTGCAAGCCGGCTTCGAATAATGCCGCGTACCTGAAACGCTACTGGCAATTAGGAGGTTTACCTGCGCCTCGATAGTCGTGAACGTCGAAGTCGAACTCGAAGTTTACTATTGCATCGCGTCAAGTGAACCCTGTTACGGTTTAAACTCGGAGATAGGTCCAAGTTGTCGGCGCCGTTTGGTTTGATTACGAGGCAGCTTCGATATCGAGCGAATTGTTATGGTAAAGATCAGAGACCTCAGAGACCTTGTACGTATTTCAGTTCATACGGAGAGATTTAAATGATTTGCAAATAAAAAATGGCTTAGATGATTTACGACTGCAGCAAGGTTTAGGTGCATGTTATTGCACGAAGATTTGCGGTTTTGTTTCGCTCGAGAATATGAAAGTTCATCCATATTACGAATAGCTTTTGAAAGTAGCTTCTCGAGTAAAAATCAGCTGGAACGAAGCGTCGAATGCTGCTTGGACTGCGAAGATTTAACATTTACATTGCGTACTCCTAACGTCATTTTACGCGTTCTCTATATCATGTTTGTGTTTTTATTTTATTCTTGATACTATACACGCGAATTTTATTCTCATAAAATATTTCTTTACTTGCCATATATATTATATACTTCCTTGAGTATCTTTTGTCACGATATTAAAGACCTGCCATGATAACCTATGCTTATTATAGTCGTAATATATATAAAACTGAGGATATTAAGTATAAAACATTCACGATCTTTCTATCAGAATTTTTTATCCAGCTTAACCTCCAACATATTCAACGGAAAAAACAAGAAGGTATAATAAGAGCGGTAAGATCACGTTCTCGGGAGATTGCTCAACCTCTAATCCAGCTGCACTTGCTTCTTCGAACGCTTTTCAATTTTCCTTCCCTCAACCTTTACGCTCGAAGCCGCTTTCTACTTTAGTCGACCGAACCGATTAATCGAAAAGGCCCAAATAAACCAAACCCGACAGACAGACAGAGACTGGCTCGTCTCCAAGAACTACCTCTCTACGTCTACTTCTCTACTACGAACGATTGAGATGTTTCTATCCACGAGATCCATCGAGAATTTGTAACGTTTCGAATCTTGAAAAGCACGTGCTCCATGGTTGCTTGTGATTATGCGCGCAAAATTCACCGCGAGCGTAGCTTTGACGTATGAAACGGAGGATAGAGTCGTCGGCGCGCGACATAGGATGCCTTTAATTTCGTTAAGAGCAGTAATTTCGCCCTGCGGGAAATTGCGCGTGTCTCGTCTTCGGAATTTGACTGTCACGCGAAATTTACACGACGACTCCATCGTGTCTCGCCTTCCTCTCTGTTATTCCAAGGCCAAAATAATTTTCTTTATAATTATATTTTGTTACTTACAGTTCGTTATCTTTCCTTGTTTACATTTCGTTACGTTCATACAATTTATCAGAAGGAGAGGCTATCGAATTTTTCGTTCTCCGATAAATATCCGCGAGCAAATTCAATCGAAAAGTCTAACACGTTTTCATTTAAAAAGATGAGATCACGCTACTCTCTAATAGATATAATCACGCTTAAATAGCGTTGGAGATACGTACAAACAGCATCAATTTAGCATCGATAGGTTTTCATTTTTACTTACTTTCACACATTACATGAAACCCGAGAGAAAGTTTCTTTTCCGAAGGTAGAAAATCGCCAACTGGCATCCGCGTAATGGCAATCAGAGTTTCTCGAAAGCAAGAGAAAATTACCATATATCTTTCTGAATTCTGCATATTACTCGACAAAAAGACTTTCAACCTGTCTTCGAAAACAAGAATAATGAAACGTTTCATTACAAATGATTCGCTCGCGGAGAAACAAGACGCGACGAAACGATGAATTAATAGAATTTACATGCTCGTTCGTTCCTGTCTGGCTTTTTCTACACGAAGAATACTCGAGAGGAATTTTTCGACGGCTCGTTTGAATTATCGGGACAAGATTCTTCGTAATTCGAACCATTCGTCAAACTAATTGCACCTCCGCGGCGACCGCGAGGAGATTTCTAAGAAACGAATTAATCGCTGACTACATCAGAAGTTCCGTCGCGACTCGCTTAATCCGACTTGTTAAATTTATCGATGCTAGAACTATTGTAGTAGAGAATGAGCAATGTGAACAATGGCTACTTTTTCTTTCTTATATGAAAATTTCATGTATTTAGAACGATACAAAGTCTTGTTCAGAAGTTCTAGAACACGTTTTAGTTTTTTGATTAAGCTTCGGTATTATATATATTTTATGTAAGTCATCGAAATTTAATTATATCCGTTTTATAGCGTAAATTTGAATACACAAGCGTAATATACATTGAGCAGTTTCTTTGGTAGAAATTTCAATCATCGGTGCTTATATTTTAATCTGTTAAACATTTGTCATACATCGAATTATTCTGATTTCACGGTTTATTTCTTGGAACAACATTTTGTCACCAAATGAGTAGAATATCCGTTTGCATCGCCACTTCGTTACGAACGCGTAAAATTCTGATTTAATTCGTGATATTAAAGCTGAACAGATGAATAAACTAGGAAATTCGAAATTTCCATTTGGCTTTTGATTTGACGGTTATTATTCGAACATAAGGGACAATTAGCTTCTTGGTTAATGGAAAGAATGGTACGTTTGTACAGATTTTGATGGATCGAAACGAAACACAACGATCAAATACGCGTATACATGCGCGCTTCTGTGAATAATTCTCGTTACAGCAAGTCAAGCATCGAGAGATCGTTGGAAAATTACATGCAGGACCAAATTGCAATCGAGTTCAGCACCCGTTAGTGATTTGACGGATATAATGACGGTAATTTAACGGCGAGGCTGGCAGACGCGAAAATTTCAAGAGTCAACGTTTTCAATTCCGCGATTTAACTGAGCCACCAAAATGAATTTATATTGCACGTCCCGATATTGGTTTGAATTTAGTTATGCGGGAACAAACGCTGTTTTATACATTAGCAATTGGCTCGATTCCCCGGTTACGTGTATCAACGTGAATTTTGAAAAATGTTGCGGAAATTTATGCTGGAAATACGCGCGTAGAAGATCGAAATATCAAACGAGAAATAAAACGAACCGGTCGTGTAAAATCATCGCGAAAAAGATTAAAACATTTTTACTACGTGGAATTTGTGGCAAACGCGAGACACGCCGGTCAAGCTCGTTCAGATTATTCCAGTTTCCTGAAATCAACAAACTTAAGAGGATTTTGTCAAACCTAGTGAAAGAACGATCGTAGTAATAATTGTTTGATAAAACATTGGATTATGAAATTGCCCTCATACGAAACTGTTACTTATCGTGAATTTTCACTGTGGTTTCCAATTGCTAGATATAAAAATCTTCCGTTTGTAATCCCGTTGTCAAAAATTCTCCATTTCCCAAGACAACTTCTAAACTTTGTTCAATCATCTACAAACGTGTAGTCTCGATCCTCGTTATTTATCAAGCACCGTTGTTCGACCGTTTCACGGAGAGACGCGTTCGCGGTATAACGCGTCAACGAGAGTCGTAAATTCTCGTTACGATACGATACGATAATCGACGCCACGAATCAGTCGATCCCCTGTTTCGGTTAGGATAATACGGGTGGTTGAATGATTATAACACCGAGCCAGCAGGTTAAATATACACTTTATTTCCAACAACTATGAACACTCGAGTATTCGTGCGTGGTGTGTGTAGAAGCGTTCTCAGCGAAATGTTAACAGCAAGTCAGATGTGTTCAGATCTCAAAGTTACTAGCAAGTAGTTCGGTGACGGTGATGTCGGGGAGGAAAAAACCACTGATGGATGTGTCCAGAGTATGAGACAAGCGGATTCGTTAATGGTAATTTTCGTTAAGAAAGCGAGGGCAACAGACATCGTTGCCAATTGGATGAGAGAAAAACTGGTGGGTGCTGGCCACCCCCGACCAAAGGTCGTTCGTGGGTGGCATTATGTTGTTTGCTCGTGTTTTCCTGGAATGAGCAATAACCCTAAGGAACCTTTCGACTTGAAAGATACTTTAGGAATCTGAGGGTCTTGATTATAAAAAATGCTAAAATTTATGACGGTCCTTGGGATTATTGCGGGTCCGAATAAAGATGTTTAGACGTCTAGTGATCTTCTTTGATCGAGGGAACGAGTTTGTTTTATGTGGAGGGTCACGGACGTAACAACGGTTATTATTTGATTGACTGAAATTGATATTTGCTGAAGCAAATAGTATTTCCGTTAAGTATACCATAGTGAGCAGAAACTCTATGCACGAGCTAGTCGCGGACGAAATGACCTTCAGGGTTGTCCTCGTCTGCTATGCGGAGAATCTAAAAAGCCGCCACGTCCGGTCCCTCGTCTTCGTTCGAAGGTCCCATGAAATTCCGTTTCGATTCCGCCAGAGGATCTCGGCGTACACGCGCTTCACCGACGACATTTCCTGCCAGTCGAGGCTCTTGAGGAATTTTTATTGAACATCTCCCTCGAGACTGAGAGAGAGAGAGAGAGAGAGAGAGAGAGATGAGAAACGAGAGAAAAAAGAAGAAAAAAAGGAGATAGGAAGAGAAAGAGAGTAAGAGGACGAAACAGGCGACGTCCTCTCGGAGAGCGAGCGTGTCATCGATTTCGCATCAGGGACCAGCTCTCTCGATAAAGAAGCTCGATGGATCGGTCTGGCGGACTAGACAACTTAATTAAGGGACGTTTACTCTGCGACGTTGGCCCATCCTCCTTCCACGAACTGTAACTCGCGACCCTTTTGCCACCCTTAATAAACGCTCGCTCGGGTCGATGCACCGGGAAGCGAGTGAGTTAACTGGGTCACGCGTCGTTTCGCCGTGTTGCACGGCTCGCCACGCCGTGAAATTAACCCCCGCGATCGCGAAATACACTTCGCGAGCAACAGCTTCGCGTAATCGACTGGCAAAAATTAAGGCACGACACTGGGAATCTTGCCAGGGGCGAATATAACAGGGGGTTGCCTGTTCGAGGGAGTTTGGTCGAAGTGACAGTGCGCTTCGAGGGGAAACTGGTAGAAGAGGAGGGCGTATTTTCGGGGGTATGAAATTTCGAAGAGATGATAGAAATTAACAAATCAATTTCATAGGAAATTTCCTTTATTTTACGAAGATAGAAGATTCGAATTTTCGGTATAATTTGGATTCTTGAGACGTAACAAATAACGATATAAGAATGTAATCGTTGAATCATCGAAAGGAATTCTATCGGCGGAAACTAGGAACTAACTGAAGACAACCGAAGTGAAATTCTAATCAACCGAGAATTTATGAAATTGATTGGCCGATGAGATTGAGAAGAAAATATTTTTTTCAAACAGACGACTCGACGATCTGCCACCTGTTAAACTTAAAAGCGCTAGACGCATCGTTAGAGGTAGAGCGACCGGAAAAATGGCCGACTATAAACAGCATCGGACAATATATAGGAGGGTGAAGTCGGCGTCGTAAATAACTTCGTCGAAACGAGTCGCGAGGATTTATCGCGGCGATTTTTCGCTGAAGCGAAAGGCACTCGGTTTATTTCCGTGGTAATGGCAACGAGAGATCCCTTGGACACTAGAGGAATCTCATCCCTTTCCGATTAGAACTAAAATAAAATAAAATATAATCAAAAGTATAATATTTCCATCTTGTTATCAATGTTGAAATTAAATCTAACTTAAAAGCGATGATTTTTCTGTATTCCTTGAACTGAAAGATCTTCGAAATGCAAATGATCCGCGTCGTTCCTTAAACGCGATCGATCGGGTTTTACAGGCTTCGAAACTCGTGGAATTCTCATCGAAAGGTCCTGCGAGATGTCGCGAATTACTTCCACCGCGGAATTTTCATCTCGACCTGTCGAGTCAGCCGCCAGTCCGGATAATTTCCATTCCTTCGTTTGTTTAATTATACCCGTCACGTCAAAGCCTGAACCGCGTTATCAAACTAGACCAGCGTTTATTACCACAGAAACGAAGAAAGAACCAACTTTTTCCCCCGAGCCGCTAGATTCTCTTCGAGACTTTTCAAGCCGTATCCTTCGAAAATTTCTGATTGGGGGTTTAAAGCTCTTCGAAGACGACTTGCAGAGAGAAGTTTGGCAAAGATCGGTAGTGAAATCGGAACTAGTTGGAGCTTCGTGGTAGGCCAATTGCGATTCCAATCGATTCGAGGTCTCGAATCCAGGATTTAGAGAGTTTGAGTTTGAATTTTCGGGAAGAGATCAGAGTTAGAAATACGTATATTCCGAACGATTAGTTTCTATAATGTTCGATCAGTGATTAAAGCTGGATAACATTCTACGATAACGATTAAATGGATATATTAAACACGAATCGTTTATCGATACTTCAATTTATCGAACCAAACGCTAGAAAAGGAACAAATTTTGGATCTTCAACCAGCACGAAGAACAGAATCATCGACATTCTGATTTTTCAAACGAAAAACCAATAACAGAATGTAATACAATTAAATTGTCAATCGTCCGAATGAATGGCCCAATCAATCAACGTTTCAATTTCATTATCAATTAAATAATCTGATTTTAGTTAAATCCCAGATATTTCTAATTTTAAATCCAAGTATTATGAACGCTAAAAATAAATCATCCATTAATCAAATTTTTATCTCTTAAATCAAATACCAAAAAGGAGAATATTCTATAACTAAATTCCAGATTTACGCATGTTGAATCTCTAGCGAACATTGAAAACGAATCGTCGTCTCGTTCCAATTTCTCGTACGAAAGATCGAAACGCGACAGCAAAAAGTACAGAAACGAAGGGGAAGGGAAAGGGCGGAAGCAGTTCGGAGAAAAGATCACGATGGAGAAAACAGATTGTTGGACGTCGGTTTAAGCCGGTTTCCATGACAGAGAACGCACATTAGCGATAGTCCGGGCGTTAATGCTACGCCAGGTGGAAACGGGAAGTGGAACTCGATGTATCGCTCGAGGGGGAAAACGGTCCGCGAGCTTTAAAACTAAACGCAGTTAAATCGAGTATGTTATGCACCGGAACAACGTCGCGTGCGGCCCAGGTATTAACGCGACGGTGTAATGTATTCGAGGTTCCGGGCGTTCCTCGGCTTCTCCGTCGTTCTTTCACGAAGCTCGTGCTACCCCCTTTAATCTCCATACAATCGAGCTTCGAGACTGTCGTGCTTCATAGAACCTGCGATCAAGGTCTTTCAAATCAGCCAATTTTGATTTAAACAAATCACTTCGCTTTCGATGTGAAGCTTCACTGTTCTTCTTACATTGGTACTTTTTTGTTGAGAATTTTGGATCTTAATAGCCGAAATAATGGTATAGGAACACTAAATTTACGATTAGAATTCATATTAGAATAGTTATATATTTATTTGATAAGCGATTTCAAAGATATTCATCACGTCTCAGCACTTTCTTCCATATCCGACTGTTAACCGACTGAACAGTTTACATTCATTTGTTTTCGAGACGCCGCTCACACACATACTTCCACACACTGATATTCACATACAAGTATCACTACTACGAATCTAACCTAGTCTAGCACATAAAATTATACATATCTTAATATTTTTACCACGAAGCGAAGCTCGAGAGTTTCGTTATTAAAAATTTTGGCTATCGTCTCTCTATTTATTCTAAAGAATACTACGACGATTAGATCGTTTATGCATTTAGATTGAAATATGCGAAAATACGCAAAATATACGAAATAATGAATAATTTCTTAGGATATTTATTCGCTTGGTCAATATCACCTAATGACAAAATCCGCAATCATTTAGTTGCCAACCCAATAGATAGTAAGAAAAATGTCTGAGTTTGACTTTTTCGGTCTTGTTGGTAATTAACGATAGAATCAGGCATTTCGATGAGTTGTACATGCTTGGCTGTTGTAGTTACTAAGGATATACGCGGTAAGGCTGCACTTATTGCAAGGAAATCGTTTATGTATGGTGTCTGATCATGAATTCCGGTCGGCTGAATCTACTTACCGCAACGTGAACTCGTGTACGAATGAAGTCTGGTGACATGACTTGGTCTTAGCTGAATCCGTTTAATCTGAACGTGAACTTGTATACGAGGGAAAATTATAAATGACCGAGAGAATCTTATTATGTGAAATGTTTGATGAAACACTTTTAACGAGTTCACATAAATCGAATTTTACCGTAGATAATTTTAGAAAAAGTGACGTTTAGTTTTATTCAGATAGCAGATAGTGTACCCGCGCAGGATTTTAATAAAATTGTTATTTACTTTTACGCAAATAGAATCACGATTATACGTGTAAATGCTCACTTGTCCTCGTTGTATCGCTGTAATTACAATCATTCACGCACAGTATATTTAACTGCACATTAGAGGCATTTATAATCGTAATTATAATGTTAATTTTATGTTCAACAGTGGTGCGACGAGATGAATTTTAAATAACGTTAATAGAAACAGTTAATCGTTGTTTGTAGAACTTGAAAATTACTTGTTTGACAATCTCGTTCTAATCGCAAACATTTCTATTCTCTCTTTCGTCCCAACAAAACGAACCTTGTCTAACGAGAGGTCTCTTATCCTCTAACTTTCCAGCGAACTTCGACTTGATTAAATTCACCCCTATACCCCGACCTTTCCTTGGGACTTTCCCACGAATTTCCAAGCTATGGGTTCCTAGGAAAATTGCATCCGCGGGTGTCTAAGCGTGACTGAATCATTACTCAGCTCGGTGATTAAAACCAGAAGGCGAAATTTCGTGTAACATAATTCCGGATCCTCTTGCGTTGTTTCAGATTTCTGCCAGCCTCGTCCTGTCCGGCTTTCCTTCCTGCAGTCAGGTGAGTGGCGTTAATATTGTTCATAGAAACGCGGTATCGTTGCTCTTAGAGTATTGTCTTCTCTTTGGTACAAAATTTTCAGACGAATAAATAATCAGTAGTGAACGAAATTGTGTTATGTATTCGATGAGTAAACTGCGCATGTTAATTCGCACTCGTAAGAAAGAAGTTAAAGAAGTGGAATTTAAGCAGAAATTGATTTCAATTATTGAATATTATACACTGTAGAAACTTTCTATGCTTTCGCATATTTTATCTATCCTACGTATTTTCTCAATTTTAAATTTCTCACAAAAGCACGAACGTACGCGATAGACTGCTTATTAATAAATTATGCTCAATAACAAAATTCCGCCCTTTGTCAAACATCAAGTACAGCAAATAAAGTAAAAGATCTGACGAAGCGGTGAATAGAAAGGAAATTTCTATGAAAATATGTGCCAGCGTCTGAACAATACAATATTTTATTACGCGAATTTTATTCGAAGATATCGTAGCGGGATAATTAAAATTTAGAGTTGTGTATATTATTCTTGGAAATTAATATGCAATTAACGATAAAAAGTAACTACGGCATTGAGAGCAATGTTTTCGCGCTACGAAAACGTTATACGGGACGAAAACAAACACAGCATTAAGAAGCCGTATTTGCGTAGAACTGCGTGTGCATAAAGAACGCAGCCACCGAAGGCAGTTCGCTGAGTAAATAATATTCCGAGTTTACGCAGATTCCGGCATGAACTGCTGCCACTCGCGCAGAAATTCCTGTTCGTGTTTGACGGCTGTCTAATTACTTCCAACTTCCTGTCCAATAAGCATCATCCAATAAATTCTTCCCTTAAAAATTTCAAAAAGTCTCAGTTCCAATAAAATGATATTGAATAATATTTTTAACGATAGAAAATTTCTATTCTTATTATAATATATATAATAAATTATTGGTGAAATTATCGCAGAAAGAGATGATCGTTCAAGTATTATTTTGAGAAACGAAAGGTATAGTTGTTCAAACAAGAAGCAACAGGAAATAGTGGCCACTGTATCGAAGAGTAATCGTACATGCGATCAAAAATTTTAAAGAAAATTTCAGAAAAGAAATTTACGGTCGTTTCTATATGACATTCGAAACCAATCCACCTACTAGTGGAGAAACAGCGTCAAAGAGAACGACGCGGGGCAGACGTGGTTTGGAGGGAAAATGCACGCGCCTGTAACGCGTTTCATCGAAAATGTATACGACGCGCGCTCTATGTTATAGAAATGAAAAAGAAAGACAGAACGAAAAAGAACGAGCGAGATGATTGCGTCTGAAATTGGTAGGAAGGGCGACGAACGCTGAGTCGAGTCGGGGACAGTTGGAGAAATACTCTCCGTGGGGAAAGCAATTTTTAACGACGCGTCTTCTGTCTCCTTTCGTTTCTAAAAACGCGAATCTTGCCGCAATAACTCTATACGTGACGTAAAGACGACATAAAAAAATAGATGGTGCGGGGTGATTTCTTGCTCGTAAAGGAATCGAAGGGCGAGCTTCGTGATTGGAATAGTCCGTGAAGACTGTAGCGTTACGAGTTTTAGCACTTTTCAAACTGAAACGTTTCTTACCTTTCAAGAAAATTTCTTTCTTTTGTGTATTGTTAATAATAGAAATTTTTATTTTGAGAAAAATATAATATTGTGAGAATAATTGAAGCTCGATACAGATTAGGTTAAAGATAGATTCGGAAATAGATTTGGCTCTTTGGATCAAGTTTGTATTAGATTTGAATGGAGTTTGAGCTAAGTGGTTTAGATTTCGCTCGAGTTTCGGTTAAGTTGGAATTAGACATAAATTAAATTTTGATTATTCCTGTACAGTAAATCACATTTTAATGGTTAAAAAAACATATGCTAAATTTCATACCCTAAATTTCCAAATTGTTCATTTCGCCATTTCTCAAAGAGAATTCTGAAATACACTTCCTCAAATTTCTCTGAATCGCATTGCCGAAAAAGAAAGGAAACCCGAAGAAATTCAGTGCCCCTAGAACGAGCCACGATTCGTCTACCAACAACGAATCACTTTTCCCTGCTATTTTTCTCGAAGCTGCACGAGCTACTCCCGCAGAGATTTCTTTCCAGGCGATCGGACGCCGTGATCCGGTCGCTGGATCAACGCTCCCCCGCCAGCGTGAAATAACACAGGAAATAATGGCGGTCGG
>NT_176740.1:470904-482719 GCF_000188095.3 Bombus impatiens | reverse complement strand
ACCGCGTGTCGCAATAAGAGGGAACGTGACAGGCGTTATCGAGGGAACGCTGTCAGGGAAGAAATCACGGACGAAGAGGTGTACCGGGTCTTTCTCGTCGAAGAACGCAGGTTAAAGAAAGGAATGGGGAGGAGAAAGAAAAGGGGTAGTTGCGAGCTAGGGGTGGTTACGGTGGCTGGCGACGGATGAAGAATGCATCGAGCAGAACTGAGCGGTCGACCACGTAACGTCGCTCTTCTCGTTCCACGGACGGCATGAGCTTGGAATGATAAAGAGTAAAAGGGAAAAAGTGGGGGATTAAGGGAGAATAGTTGGGATCAGAGGGCGTGTTTCTATGTGGTGATGGTAGAAGAGACTAAAGGGTAAGATGGGTCGAGATGATAGTGGAGAAAGTAGGTAAGAAGGAGGAATTTTTCCCATCAAAATTGAAAATATTTGGTTACAGGAAAGGCGGTGAAAAGATTGATTCATAAATTCTGGCAGAAATTCCTTGATATTTCCTACGGTTAGTTCTATTCCTATATTTTTATGCATTTCAATGATCACGCTATGTATTTGTTCGTATATCGTTCGATTTCTTCAGTACGAGATTAGTCGACGATGATAAATGAACGATGCTGGTATCAGTAGCGCTAACGTAAAGGGAAAAGTCGAATTGAAACAGATGTAATAAATAGAAGCGAAAACAATCGCTAGAAGCAGGCGTGAGAAAGGTTCGATAAAAATGCAATATGAACACGTATCGAACGGCACGAAAGAACGATGAAAAGAGACTTGGAAAATGGGTTCGAAAAATAATAGGAACCAGTCAATGAAATTGAAACCAACGGAATAACGAACAAGTTATTCCACCTCTGGTTAGAAACAGTAAAAAAGGGCATATAAAAAGTCTGAAGAAATATGATAAAAACGTATGAGAGAAAAAAATAACAGGAAGAACGGTGAGCACAAGTAAAAACGAGCAACATCAGTAGAGATAAGGTAGAAAGAAGCGACGAGCAATGAAAGAAACCGAAAGAGACGTAGGTGAATGGGAGGACAGCTTTGGTAGTAGGAAAGGTGTAGGGGTGTGTGTGCAAGCAGGCAAAAGCAAGGAGAGTCTACATCACCTTGCATTCCACTTGACGGCACTTCTGCGTCGTCGCCTGCTACTTCTTTCTACTTCCGGTGGCGCGCGCCGTTTCCCTCAGCTTCGCATCCTCTTCTCGTTCCGCTGTCGCGACGACGAATCCCGTCGGGACGTACGCAGAAGAGAAGTTTCGAGTCTCGAATCGACGAACGTCGACTCGGCTTAACCAGCCTGACACGCATCGACGATCGCGAAAAGATAACTCCGCAACGAGGTCTCTCGTTCTAACGCCTCCAATGAATCGACGATTCCAACTCTGATGCGTCTTTCCTCGTTCGAAACGCGATGCGCGATCCAATGGTCTCTCCATACTGATCGCTAAAAGCTCTGACTTGGAGATTTTCCCTGAGCTTTACGTGTGTAAGTAACGATGGTAAGTGCTACCAGTCTTTTTAAAAGGAAACGATCACGGAGGGCTTCGGATCTGTGGTAGATTGGAACGAGTTGGATTTACTTGTATATTAAGCCTCATTAAGCTGTGACTAGAAACCCAATTGGGAAAGATTACAACGAATACACGATATTTAAGATCAAAGATTACGACGTTCCAAAAGAGAAATCTTATTTCCATAAATTTATTTAGCATCGCAAAGAGATAGTATAACAATCGAAACTTGCAAGGAAACTGGAAAAGAATGTTTGTGGTTGTTACGATACGTGGAATTGATCAGCATGGCTCTTGAGAGACTCATTTAGGTCTCTTAAGCTATCACTCGGTGCTTCAACCATCGCAATGGACGATTCAACCGACGTAACACGATCTTCCACTATAAAAATCGTCATTCTTCTGTCGTATCAAACCATTAATCAGGAAATCTTGCTCTATGGTACTAACGTAACCAACCGTTCACGCGATGTTCGCTGCTTCAGCATCGTCGTAAACGAGCGATAGGCATCACACGGCGAGAGGATACATCGTCGAGGTTTGGTCACAAGGTTGACGATTCCCGGGTGTGCAGTAAAAGCGCGCAACTGGCACGAAAACAAACGGTCGCAACGGCGTTTATGGGGCTTTCGCATCGATCCGTTCTCAATGCATGAAATTAAGACGTTCCTGGGCGCTATCAACGAGCTCCGGTTTATCGTCGCGGGTCCCCAGTCGTGACCGGGAAATCTGCAATGCGGACACCCGCCGCAGACTCCGCGCGGATCGCATCCGAGCGACCAGCGCAAAAATTACGAGTCGCTCGGGGAACGACGAAACTTCCTTCGGACCCGGAAACCAACTTAGCAACCGGCGTCTATTTCTGCTGGTTGAAATGTAAATTTCCAAGTGAATGGTTTGGTTGGCCGGTTTGGGACGAGCTCGGGCAGATCACTGGTTTTGTGGCTATCTCTTGGTTCTTTAATTCATCCCCTTTCCGATGTATTTTTTATCCTAATCGAGTTTGGAAAAGACAATTAATCGTTTGGCTTTCGGAGAATTAAGCACCGATTGTGCGCTGCAATAATAAAATCGAAAAATTCTCAGAAAATTGAATCGATCAATTGGGTTCCTGATTAACTTGTTTGTATCTTTATATATGTGTGTGCGTTTTTGATAAGAGATCTAATCGTTAAATTGCAGTAAAAGATGATTCCAATTGTAAATGATTCGTTGAACACATCGAAATTGAGAATAAACTGATTGGTGACAAGGTTAAGGAGAATTTATTATTATACGGATCGAAGAAATTTAATTGGTTTGTTTATTTAGTTATCGATAGACAGGCTGATTCGATGTACATTAATTCCTTGATTGTGGAAAAACGTGGTTTTACTGTCAGACGATTTGTAAAGCATGTTGGAATTCAGGATTAAAATAATAGTTAGGAAAATGCGAAGATTTGTTAATGAGTTGATTTAATTGCACGAAGAAAATGTGATACGTGATATTTAGATGGAGCGAAAGATAACGCAAGATTTAACATTGGATAGAAAAAACTGCGAGAGTTGTGGCAAATATTTATATGTAAGACGTGCGGGCATTAGAATTAAAAAAGAGGTAGGCTTACAAGATCGAGATAAGAGAATTATAAAGGTCAGGGTGAAAGATCTCTATGCTTGGAAACTGTAGGTGGAAAAGTTGTGGTGTTGAAAAGTCAAGGTGAAAAAGCTTCGTCGTCGAGAAAGCTCAAGATCATGCGCGCACGACTTTGAGATTAAAGAACTTTGATCTTGGTAACTTTACCCAATTAGTCTCAAGCTTTTGGAAGTTCTACACGTAAAATAAATATTTCGCTTTTTTGAATTTACGAACGAGAAATTCCAACATTCGTATACTAAAATTGGAAACTGTTTTTTTATTCGAAATCTCAGGGTTAAAAAACTCTATTCTTGAAATAAGAGTAAATCAGTGACCTTAAAAGCTAAAGAGAGCTTTCACTTTAAAGAGCAAAGCACAGGGGAACTGTAACTTTTAACAGCCTTGGGTATGAAAACTTTAAATCGAAAAAATATTACCTGGAAGCTCGATAACACAGACATCCACGCGTTATAAGAAGTTAGAAAAGAATAAGGGGAATATGGCCGACTGTAGTCAGACATTCTCCGATCGGTCAATTCTACTATTTTTCTGCGGATTTTCCTGAGTTTCAATTTGGAATAAAATGTTACAATATCGCAATACTGCAATCTTTTTAATCAAAATATTTCGTTTACATATTTTTCACAGATATTTCTTCAGTGAAATAAAAAACACGGATACAATTTCTATGTCGTACAAAAAAACTTTTATTTCAAATATACATGGAGTTTGACAAATGCTGCAATATTTTTAATCGAAATATTCTTTACTACTACAGATCTATAAAAATAGAAATTTTATTCTAAATATCTGTTAGTATTTACAAATATTTTTCCATAACTTCATTGTTATTTTCACAAACAATCGTGCAACGTTGTTGTGTGCGTACACGCGTAATGTTCGCAGAAACTTTACGACGCGTTCTCATTGTACGATCCTGCCGCGAACAGTATTGTGTCAGCCGCATCCCTGTTCTCGTGGTAAACAGTTTGCATAATAATTTGGTGCGCGAGTTGGGCGCAGCCGAAAGGAACGAACGACACCGTTACAAGCGTCTCGAAAGATGGCGTCAACGTAAGAGAAACTTTACGAGCGAACTCGTTCACGAGTTTTTCATCTTGTGGCTGGATAGATAGCAGAAATTTCGACTCGCTTTACGGGATCGTCCAAAATCTTCTTCCCCTGTTCCCTCCTCGAGACTTTCTGCGAAATTTCGTAGGAAAATAATTGAACTTCATGGGCTTGTGGAAATTGGATTTTGTAAATTGGTCTTTTTCATCGTGCAAGCAGTAAACTCGTTGGAGCAATGATTTGTCAGTGTAAATTTCAATGTGGAAATTGGAAATTCTCTAACGCTATCAACAAATTATACGCTACAGACAAATTCATATTACCATTTTTTGATATTTTGAGTATACAGGGTGGTTGGTAACTGGTGATACAAGCGGAAAGGGGGTGACTCGTCACTCTGCAGTAGCGTTCAGATCCATCGCAAAGAAAGAAATTTGTCTATAATATCAGATTACCAAAGTAACTGGTTCGAAAGTAAAGCTCGATACTCTTTTCATTTGGACTTTCCCGTTTGGTCGCGCATTAGCGTAATAAGATTCGGCGACGAGCTGTCGCCGCATTCTTCCGCATGAAATTCCTTCCATCGCGATGGAATCGTGGACCGCGCGAAAGCCTCGTAACGATCCACCCTACTTCGTCGGCAACTCTTCAACTTTTAAAAGTCGATAACAAGTTCGGTGCAACTACGAGAGTGCCTCGAATAGATCGTCCCTTTCTTCCACCCTCGTTCGTCCAACGAGTTTCAAAGTTAATCGTCTTTTTTTCGGATGCAGCGAGTCTCGGTTTTGCTGCATGTTTTTGACCAAGGTAATCTTAAACGAATACTAGACTCGGACGATTAAGAAATTATTTGTTACATCGAAAATATTAAAAGCATAGAAAATGTAAGCTTTGAAGGGATATATAGTGTACGATTTTCTAAGCGCGATAGGTCGAAAATGGAAAATGACTTAAGTATGAGATGTCATTAATTTAGAGTATTTTAAATATAGAAAATTGCGAAAATGTTGGTATTGTAGCCGTGGGATATTCAAAATATAAAATATTCCGAACACAATGTATTTGAAGCATAAAATATTTAGAGTGGAAATTCTAAACATAAAATACTTCGAAGGTAGAATGGATCAAATATATAAAATTCCAAGCATAGATTTTTCTAATAATAAAGTATCGTAGGTAAAGAATATTTGACGTATAGTACATTTCAAGCATACAATCTTCGAAGCATAAAATGTTCTAAAATAGCGTACACTAAGCGCAGAAAATCCTAAACATAGAATATTCTAACAGTAGCGTATTGTGCGTATATAGTTATCCAAGACATTGAATATTGCAAGCACAGAGTACCCCAAACGTAGAATATTCCAACAGTGGGATAATGTTATCGGAGTAGATTATTTAAAGTGTCAAATATCCAAAATATAGAATATCTAAGTGTAGAATATCTTAATAAAAGAGTGTAGTAAAATTAGTAAAATTCCAGGTTTAGGATGTTCAAAGCATATCAAGCATATAATAAAAATTAGGGAATCTAAAGCGTAGATAATCTTAGATTATAGGTAATCCAAACATTTTAGCAAATTATACCAAAATCATATATGAGCATAGAATATTCCGGGCATAGAATATTCCAATCTGGAATATCCCAAGTCCAGAATATCCTAAATACAAAATATTTCAAGCGTGTGTTCCCTAAACACAAACTTCGGTCTGAAATTCGATTTACATAATATCAATTCAACCGCCATCAACTATACCAAACGCTCTAACTACCTTACTAAATCCGTCGTAACAACGTTAAGCGATCATCGTACTCATTTCTCATTCATCGTGCATTCTGGCTAAGAAAGATATCCTTACGATCTTGGTTCTCTTTCGAATTCTCAGAACACACGAGCGAAACATCATTATAGTGAAAAATACTTCGAGGACAGCCAGTGAGATCGCGAGCTGAATATACAATCATCGACGTTGCAAGGCTATCCGCATTCGCCTACGTCCATTGGAATGAAAATCGAAACGTACGAGCGTTACACGAAACTTATTAATTTTGCGAAACGTCGTCGACCAATTTCAAATAGTTTCCGCAATTTTGCTGGCTTCTAAGCTAATTATGCGTAACGGATACGAATTAATTAACGCGATACGCCAAGTGCTTTGTCTCATTTCCGATATGGCTTTGCCCCGTAATCAAACATAAATCAAACGTCATTTGATCAATATAATATTATATAATAGGATATTCATGTTCCGTAGCATTTCGAGAAAATTTGGTTCTTCCGTCTTCTTTATGCTGTTCTTTCTTTAAAGATGATACAATAAAACGTTGTTACATTACGTATACTTTTAAGAAGCTTATTCTCATTTTTCTTTTCTCTTTTATTTAATTTCATTCCATATTTCACTCTGTCCTTCTTCTTTTTTGTATTCAAGTAACATACTGTTTAAAAGAATTTATTTACTCCCTTCTTGTTATATCTGTCCTTTTTTTTAGAAACTTTCTATTATTTTCTCTGTTCGTATTTTACTCGTTTGTCTGGAAACAAAACATAAATCGCTAATCGTTTCAACGATATTAAAAAATAACAAAATATTACAACTACACGTGGTCTAGAAAAATTGACATATCGTCACCCTCTTACACCATCTTCTTTTAAGAAACGTTCTTATGATTCTTGTAGGAAGTTTCTACCAAACTCTTCTTTCTCCACCGTCAATTTCATTTATCCCCATAAAATTTCCCCGATTTTCCCCCATTCGCATCGCGCGGATTTTTCTCTGCCTTCCCAATTTTTTACCAAATCTCGGTAAAATCCTTTCCTCCTAAGAGATCTACCTTTTCATTAAATTTCCATGAAAACGTCCATGAAACGCGGCTACCCAAACGCTCGCTATCAACCATCGACACGATCGCGCATAATTTTCCGTACGTCTCGCTGACAATTACGCGATATCGTATTAATGAGTGGCGTGCGTGTGTCGCGGGTAATCTGGAGCGTGCGCGCGCTTGTTTACGCGGGCGCAAACGAGCTACGCAAACTGCAGTTATAATTTCTCGCGCATAGACACGGCACGGACTAAATCGCCGGTCATCGTTAGTCGCTAGTCCCGTTCTCTTATTATTAACCCGGTAATAGAAATTCAAACGAACCCCATCATCGTTTACCGATAAATACGGTGGCTCGCGAAAATATTGGCCACATACCACGGGAAATTTTACTATCGTTGCGTTATATAAACTATTTCTAAATGTTGCTGTAATGAGACGCGATTGCCATCAACTGTTGGTCAAATGTAATGTAGAGATTGCAAACATTTGCTTAGTACAAAATTAGTATACATACGCAGCATGGATGACCGCCTTACACATACATATAATAATTGCTAAATATAGATCCATTGAATATTGGGCTTAATTAATACGTTTAAATAACTTTGCGATCTCTGAAGAATATTTCTGGCACTAGAAGCGGCTTGTAATTTCTCTGTATATTTTCAGATTTATTTCAAATTGTTTGTGAACTGCTTATAAAATTTCAAAATCCTTTATACCACGCACGTAATATATTGATAAAATATTTCCGTGAGTGTCCAGATACTTTGGCGAGCCACTGTATTTCACCATTTCGCACGAGCGAGTAAATACTGCGACGAGTCTGGCAAACTCGGTCTGGATGGACCATCGCTAGTTTCCTGTTTCTTCTCGCGCCTTGCGAGTCCACCATCGCGACAGGAAGAAGAAACGCCCAGACTTCCAGGTAATGGAAGTGCAGCACACGAAGTAAACGAAAGGTTTACTTATTCTGGGAAGATGCTCTTCGCTGGGCTTCCCGGTTGAGCATGTTGAGACGTTGTAATATCGAGGTACACGGTCCAAGAGAGGGAAAAGCGATGGCGTGTGTAGTATGGGAATAGAGCGAAGCTCTCTTTCAAATATTTGCATCTTCTTGTTTATTTTAAAGCAGAGAATCTGTGATCTATAGAGCGTTTCCCTCCCCTATTGACGAAATGGAGCACGGTTGAAATTTACCGATTCAGAGGCAGGAATTTGTTTCGCTGATTTTTATTTCAGACTTTGCTAAAAGTAGGAGAATCCGTGACCTAGGAAGGATCTTCTTTTTATTCATCTTTCGATTAAGATACGAAAATTTGCGAACAGCTGTTGCGTCGCAAGTAATCGATGCATAATTGAAAATTTGTCAATACGGTAATACACCGTCGTTAATTCCGTTCCATTAATTTTTATATATAATTCATTTCGTGGATCGTGTCAGCTCAATGGATGACAGAAGAAGGTAAACAGAGATACGATAGTTCTTTAAAATTCAACGACTCATCGACAGAGACGTCTAAAAATCCTTGTCCTCATTTTTGTCCAATCGTCAACCTTCGCGATTCCTGATTGAAATTTATTTAAATGAAACTCTCACAATAAAACGACTATAAAGAATCTTCGCGTATTTCTCCAACATTTCTCAGAATATGGAAACAAAGAATAAGAAGATATTTCCGTGATAAGAAGTATAAAGAAGCAAACTGCGGAGTATTCCCTATACACAAAATCCCTGAAGTGATCAGCATGATCAGCATAATCAACGATTTCCGAAATAAAAACAGTAATCGTAAAACTTTAAGAACTGCATCATTCGTTGGGAATTTCCGGTGGAAACAGCGGATTGGATCGGCCGTTCTAGACAATGGGTTTATCGACGATATTAAGAGAAAACTGCGGTAGGAAATTCGACCAGGTACCGGAAATTGTCCCGGTGCAATTATCCGGGAATATTAGTTAAAACGAAGCTTTCCTCGTCGTTATCGCTTCCTTTCGACCACCGATAATCATTTATCTACTATTTTATTTCCAACTAGATATTAAAGTGTCACGATATCTCCGTATCGTGTTTTATGTAACTTTTATCGCTCAACCATCCTTCGATCATTAATATCGTGATCTCGTACGATCGAGTAAACATTTAAATATTAATATTCGTTGCGCGTGCTCGGTAAACAGAGACGTTCCCCAAGACGTGTACGATCCTTTTTGATAGGCGTCGTACACGCGCACATATGTGTTAGAAGCGAATTTAAATTCGATTTTGACAGTAAGCATTAAGTTTCTTGTGTCAGTGTACCTATTTGCAATACATTATTTTGAAGTTCACGATAGGATACAAAATACTTCCTACTTCTTGAATGTTTAAATACCCAGTTTATGTAATTAGAAAATTTCGAATTTTGTCACAATGTTAAATATACGATGAAAGAACGTTTCACTACTGTGTACGTGTTGAAATACTTGTATATGATCGTACATGCATACACGCATGAGTGTATATGCAAGTAAGGCTTGGAAGCGAGCTCATAGTCGATTTCGTCACTATCGACCATGGTATTAAGTTTCCTATCGATGCACCATCTCCAGGCAATGTGAGTGTAAATATGCATATCGTCGCTGCAAATAGCGCGGCTGGGTCCATTAACATGGCACTGGCTACCAAGTTTCTTTTTATAAAACGGTTTGCCCTGCTCAATAAAATACAGCGATACTTTCTACGACATGGGAGATACGTTCCACGTTAAACAAATTCCGCGTTATACGGGACCCACAGCGCAAAACTGATATAAATTCTTTTTTTTAGTAACGCAACTAATTCTGCATAGAAGTAACTGTCGCGCGATACGTAAAGTCGCCGTTATCGTACAAAGACTAACGCGAAAATCGTAAATATAATCTTCGAAATAATAGAAAAACGCACGCGTTTGTATGTTTGCAGGTTTCTACGGTATTTTGCTTGTTCTCGGAGAAATAACGTAAGTCACGTTACGTTGAAGTAAATTTTAGTAGAGAAGCGAACATTCTGACCCTCTGAAAGTTCTGACGTACGAGAAATGACGTGTGTCACGGAGGAAAAGGGGGTAATGAAGGGCAATAAGGATAGTATAAGGGTGACAGGTGAAGTGTTTGAGGAAGGAGCTTGCACAAGATCGAGATA
Organism: Bombus impatiens; assembly: GCF_000188095.3. NCBI lineage: Eukaryota > Metazoa > Arthropoda > Insecta > Hymenoptera > Apidae > Bombus > Bombus impatiens. The sequence continues at coordinate 472,521 of NT_176740.1, read as the reverse complement.
GCTAGCAGAGAGAGGAGAACCAGTTCCATTTTTCATTGGTGAATTTGTTTGTACAGCGGCTGCTGTCCATATTTGTTCTTCTGCCGCTGCTGCGGAACTGCACTTTGCATTTGTTTCCCTGTTCCACTCGAATGTAGACGCGCTCTTAGAAATGAAACCGCGTGTTTCTCTTTGCCACGATACAAAACGACGCCAGAATTGAATTAGTCGACTGGTTCAACGTCCTTTGGCCTGATGGACTTTAAGAAGTGAAATATTTTACCCTCGCTGCTTGTCTTCCGCGATTTTCGCGCGAAATAACTGAAAGGGATTGCTTCCTAAGGGCAACTTTGTTCGTTCCGACGCAATGCGAAGGATTTAGACACAGTTAATAAAATCAAAAGCAAAGTTTGATAGATCAACCCTAAAATAAGCTCTGTTATATGTGCAAATATTTTCAAACTATTCTCATCGAATTACTTTCTCAATTTAAATACAGAAATATCGCGCTTTTACTCGTTTTCTGTTTTCAGTCCAAGTGTCTCGTTTCACCGTATCCTCTTTGTAAAATTCTTCCACTAATCGCTGTTCAAAAATCGCTTTCAACCCGAAAACGTCCCTTATTACATGTTCAAATATTTCCAAACTATTCTCGTCAAATTCCACTGAAGCCGGTTTAAATGTACAAAATTGTTCATTTTCAGCTTTATATCTTCATTGAACAGAACTAACTTTTCATTCTAAACTCCTCTATCAAATTGCTCCACTAATTATCCTCGAAAAATCCATCCTCGAAACGTTCCTTATTACATGTTCAAACATTTGCCAACGATCCTCGTCAAAACTATTGCGAAACGAAGCCATTAATATATGTATAAGCGTGATAAAGCGGACCCTTCGGTAAGAAGCTTTGCATGCGGCTGCATAAATAATCATCGTGACGATCCAACATTGAAAAGCGAAGAGGGATGGAATACACGCAGTTCACAGAGACTCGGTGGTTTCGAATGGCGAATGGGAATAAGCTATGGTCGCAGTCTCCTTTGATCCTGGCCTATTATATGCGTGAGCTTTCTGGACCACGTGTGTCCTTTGCAATCGCGCGACCGTTAAGCCGCAGAAAGCAATTTCGGCTGATAAGTTCTTCAATTAAGCGAAACACAACGCGCGCCTGTCGAATCGGCTTTTCGATGCGCTTCCAAGCAAATATATATCAACACGCGTTCGTCGAAAGATCGCGTGATGAGCGTGAGACATCCTTTGACACGATGAAAACGAGAAAATCGATCGAGTGATTGATATTTCGATACATGCGACCGGTAATAATCGATGCATCGAGAGACGTTGGGAATTGACAGTGCGTCGATGACTGATATTACGTTCAACGAATATTCTTTTCAGAGATTTCAAGTCTTTTAGAATTAGATTATCGTAGGTAGTTTAATTTCGAATAGCTATTTTCTATATTAATTTTAAAGCTTTCAAATGGAATTTGTCTGCTTCTCCTCGGTATTGATTTTTCCAGGGTTCAAAGATTCGGATTTAGAACACCCTGCTTGCGATAGTAAATTCTGTCTCTTTTCACGAATCGTATAACGTCAGATCTTTTTCTTTTTTTTTTTTTTTTTTTTTTTTTTT